>NC_057805.1:263097179-263137075 GCF_018294505.1 Triticum aestivum
GCGCGGGCCTTCCCTGGGCTCCACGGGCCGCGGCGGCGGCGGGCGGCAGAGCGCCACGTGGCGGGCGGCGAGTGGTCGAGGTGGGCGGCGCAGTTCGTCCGGTGGGCGGCGGACATGTCCGGCGCGGAGAGGGGAGGATTTTTAGGTTTTGGACTGCGATTTTGGACGGTGGAGGTGTTTAAATAGGTAGAGGGAGCTAGGAGAGTCCAAACGGGGTGCGGTTTTCGCCCACGCGATCGTGATCGAACGACCGAGAGCATGGCGGAGACTTAGAGAGGTTTTGGGCTGTTTGGAGGGGGGTTTTGCTGCAACACACGAATGGACTTTGCGGTTACCCGGTTAACCGTTGGAGTACCAAACGACCTCCAAATGGAACGAAACTTGACCGGTGGTCTAACGGTGGTAGACCAAGGCCACTTAACAAGACTCGGTCCATTCCGAGAACGTTCAACACCCGCTCACGAAAAGAAACAAGAGGGGTGCGCCGGAGGAGATGGGAGTGCCGGATTGCAAAACGGACAACGGGGAAAATGCTCGGGTGCATGAGACGAACACGTATGCAAATGCAATGCACATGATGACATGATATGAAATGCAGATGATGACATGGCAAAATGCAACACTCAAGCAGATGACAAGGCAAGGACGGCGAATAACTGGGTGACACCTGGCGCATCGGATCCGGGGCGTTATAGATATTTAGTTGATTCTTTTTGTAGATGATTACTAGACAAATTCCTCAGGCCCGTACCATCAGCGTGTTACACGGCCGGCCGACCACCACGTGGCCGTGAAAAAACAGCAACTCAAGCCGAACACCAGCCCATACTACCTCGCCGAAAAAGTAGCTACACAACAGCTCGGGGATATACGTACGACCTACGACAGGACCTGGAAAATAGGGCATGTCAGACCAGATCGATCTACGGATCGCGGGGGTGTGCCCCGACGCGCGAGGATGGCTATCTAGCCAGGCACGACAAGCATAACCACCGCCGGGCAGAAAACCACAGACGGACTCCATCCGAGCTGCGTTGTGACTTGGCTCAACATAGAAGCGCCGCACACACCTCTGTTTCACTGACCAAGTAATGGAGCACGAATTCCCAAAAGGGTTTAAACCCGTGAATATCTAATCATATGATGGAATAACAGATCCCGCAGTATGGATTGAAGACTTTCTTCTCCATATTCATATGGCTCGCGGTGATGATCTTCATGCCATCAAATACCTCCCACTAAAGCTCAAAGGACTAGCTCGGCACTGGTTAAACAGCCTGCCAGAAAACTCCATTGGCAGCTGGGAGGACTTGGAAGACGCCTTCCGCGACAACTTCCAGGGTACATACGTCCGACCTCCAGATGCCGATGACCTAACTCACATAGTTCAACAGCCCGGAGAGTAGGCCAGGAAATTCTGGACTAGGTTCCTAACTAAAAAGAACCAGATCGTCGACTGTCCAGATGCTGAAGCCCTAGCAGCCTTTAAGCACAGCATTCACGACGAATGGCTCGCCCGGCACCACAGCCAAAAAAACTGAAGTCCATGGAAGCCCTCACGGCACTTATGACCCGCTTTTGCGCGGGCGAAGATAGTTGGCTAGCCCGTAGCAGCAACAATGCAAGCGAACCTGGCACCTCTGAAGCCAGAAATAGCAGCGGCAAGCCCCGACGCAACAGGCACAAGCGTTGGAATAACGGTGCAATACCGATGACACGGCGATCAACGCCGGATTTAGTGGCTCCAAGTCCGGTCAATGGAAGTAGCCATTTAAAAGAAGCAATCCTGGCTCATCCAGCTTGGACCGAATCCTTGATCGACCATGTCAGATCCACGGCACCCCCGATAAACCCGCCAATCATACCAACAGAAGCTGTTGGGTCTTTAAACAAGCCAGTAAGTTAAATACCGAGAATAAGGAGAGGGGGTCGCCAAGTGAGGACGATGACGAGGAGCCCTGTCCACCGAACACAGGGGGACAGAAGAAACCGCCCCCCCCAAGTCAAAATGGTGAACATGATATACGTTACTCATATCCCCAAGAGGGAGCGCAAACACGCGCTCAGGGACATCTATGCGATAGAGCCAGTCGCCCCAAAATTCAATCCTTGGTCATCCTGCCCGATCACTTTCGATCACAGGGACCATCCGACCAGTATCCGTCACGGCGGCTCAGCCGCACTGGTCCTCGACCCAATCATTGATGGATTCCACCTCACGCGAGTCCTCATGGACGGTGGTAGCAGCCTTAACCTGCTCTATTAGGACACAGTCCACAAGATGGGCATCGATCCGTCAAGGAACAACCCCACAAAAACTACCTTCAAAGGAGTAATACCAGGTATAGAGGCTCGTTGCAGAGGCTCAGTCACATTGGAAGTCGTCGTCGCATCGCCAGACAACTTCCGAGGTGAAGACTTGATCTTCGACATCGTCCCCTTCCACAGTGGCTATCACGCACTACTCGGACGAACCGCATTTGCTTACTTCAATGCGGTGCCACACTATGCCTATCTCAAACTTAAGATGCCTGGACCACGCGGTGTCATAACAGTCAGCGGAAACATGGAACACTCCCTTCGTACCGAGGAACACACCACGGCCCTGGCACCAGAAGTGCAGGGCGGCCTCATCAAGCAGAATATCAATTCGGCGGCCAAGCCCCCGGACACCATTAAACCAGTCTGGACTATTCCGCATCATGACAATCCAGCTCGTCAGGAGTTCGACTAGCAATTCGGCCTCCGTCTCAGACCCGACCGAATTGTGGCGTACGTACCACGCGTACATAACTACACACTAAAAATACCATGGGCAAAGACGGCGACATAACTCAATCATGGTCCACAATACGGCTCGACCTTATCTGGGCACTCATACTTTCCCGTTTCTCTCTATCCTTTTCAGGTTTCATTTCCACAGGCCCCTCACGACGGCCTGATTGTCGATCCTTTCGAAAAACATACCAAGGAGGCAAGCAGCATAGACGTGTGCCAGAATATCTAGATGATCTTCTTGACGATCACTTTGCCTGTTTTCAGGACCCGCACGCAGCTTCCCCTTGGTCCCGGCATGTTAAATAGCCATGTTGCTTATCGCATCATTTGTACAAATAGGCTTTGACGTATCAATCAGATGATAATGGTAACAGTTTGCGGCCCAACATATGTGGCACTGGCTTACTCCTTCATTATATTTCACTATTTTTTCGATTGCACCCGTACACTTTGGAACGACTTAACTCGCCAGGGGCTCCATTGCGCTCCATACGTTTGCAACAAGTCCGAACATTTTTTACAGTATAATTCGGCGCCCCGAATATAGCATTATATGCATCGGCTCTGTATCATGTCTTTGGTCAATAGTTGGGTTGCCCGGCTCCTGTGCTTGCTACCTTACGTTCCGTCTTATCGGCTAGGGTAGTAAAGGGAGAACTACTGCGATTGTGTTTCTGGTTTATCCGGATAAACACCTCAATAGAGAAAGCCGAAAACTGACTGTCACGATGCGGTGAGAGCTGGTCAGCTATTCGGTGACTAAACATAAATCTCTTGCGATCTCTTCCGCATTATGCGACAGAGCGGCCTCCACCCGATCAGGTGTCTACAACGCCCTAGTCCGGATAAACAAATACTAACGAGGGGCTGCGCCTACACTCCTATTGTCAAACTCCTATGGCTAAGTGAGGGTGATAAAGCCAGAAAGTCCGATTGCCTGGTTCGCTGCACTAAACACCTCCTTCAAGGACCAAACTCTTGGGTAAAGTGTGTTTAGGTTCCAACCCGAACACCCCCGTACTACCTACGTGGGGGCTGAAGCCGACGACTCGCCATCTCTTAGATTTAATAAATGGCAGCACAGGAGGAAATATTTTCAGAAAAACAACAAGCAATATATTACATATAGGCTTTGTTCCATAATACAGGACCGGATGACACGAATACATTCATTCAAAGATAATGTCCTTCGCACATTGGCCCTCTACAATGCGGGATCCTTCCAGGACGTCATCAAAATACAGCTCGGGCATGCGGTGCTCTTTGCCCACAGGCGGTCCCTCGGTTGCAAGCTTGACGGCGTTCATCTTCGCCCATTGTACCTTGACACGAGCGAAGGCCATCCGTGCACCTTCAATGCAGAACGACTGCTTTATGGCATCAAGCCGAGGGCAGGCATCGACCAGCCACTTCACGAGCCCGAAGTGGCTGCTGGGTATGGCTTCGGCAGGCCATAGACAGATTATCAAATCCTTCATGGCCAATCCGGCCACCCTATGCAGTTCGGTCAGCTATTTCAGCTGATCGCTAAGGGGCACCAGATGCTCTGGCGCAAGGTATTGCGACAAGAACAGCTTCTCCGTTGAGCTCCCCTCTTTGGCTCGGAAGAACTCTGCAGCATCAGCAACACTGCGAGGCAGATCCGCAAACGCTCCTGGAGAACTCCAAATCCGGGTCAGTAAGAGGTACCTTTCCTTCACAAATTTGCTCTGCATAATAAAGGCCTTACCCGCCGCAATCTGCTTGGCCTCCTGGATTTCCCGGAGGGCGCCCTGGGCTTCAACCCGAGCCTCTTGTGCGCTTTGGCGGGCCTTAGCAAGTTCGGACTCTTGGTCCGCAATCTTGTGCTCGAAGGACTCGCACTTCTTTATGGCATCCTTGAGCTCCTGCTGAACCTCCCCGACCCTTGACTCGTGTTTTTTGCGGGCGGCTTGTTCCTTCTCCGCTTTCTTCCGGGCCTTGGCCAGCACGTTCTTGAGGGACTCCACCTCGGCCACAGCTCCTATGAAACACCATAATAACATGATCAACAAAAACAATTCATATCATTTTATATCTGAACAGGCCATCGCATCCCTTGCTTGTCCTCTAGTTGTTTTTTGACACGGCCGAGCTCTTCATCGGCCTGCTCCAGACTCTGTTTCAGTTTGGAGACTTCGGCAGAATGGGAGGTCGCAGCCAGCATCGACGCCTGCTTATTCAGATAGACATACATGATTAGTCTCTTGTGAAAATTATTCAATCCTCTGTCCGGCCTTTCTTTTTGAAAACCGGACAAAGTCTTAGGGGCTACTGTCTGTACTACGGCATTCTTTTTGCATAATTGCGTCACATACCTCAAAGCCTGTTAGAAGGCTGGCGCAGGCTTTGGTTAGTCCCCTCTTAGCAGACTGAACCCTCTCAACCACCGTACCCATAAGGATACAGTGTTCTTCTACAATG
This sequence comes from Triticum aestivum, assembly GCF_018294505.1. Lineage (NCBI taxonomy): Eukaryota > Viridiplantae > Streptophyta > Magnoliopsida > Poales > Poaceae > Triticum > Triticum aestivum. The sequence continues at coordinate 263,102,400 of NC_057805.1, forward strand.
GAAGCACCTTGAAGCACTTCAAGTAGAGTATCCGGTGCCTCTGGATGGACAGAGGTCATCGGCGGAATAGGTGCACCTCCTTCTTTCGTAGGAGGCTGCTTACCTAATTCCGGAGCCGTATGGGCCTCCGGAATAGTATTCGGCTGGGGGCCGAATTGAGTATGGCCCCCATCGCCAGTTTCCAGGGGGGTCTTCTTCCCCATGTGTCCGGCGGCCGAGGCATCACCCTCTGGCACCACCTCGACAGCCTCCTGTACCTCTCCCTTGCCAGGAAGGGTCCTTCGGGACAACACCTTGGCGTCGTCCGTAGCCTTGGGGGAGGAGGCCGGAGGAGGCGACTCGCTGTCCATCACATTTGGATCCAGAGAATTCCCCAAAGATGAGGATCGCTGGAGGTGGGTATGAGCCGGACTGCAGCGCATGATTCAACATGTTAGAACCACAAATTAAAGGAGCTGATATATATATATGTGCATAAGTGCCTTTGAGTACTTACGATCTGGCCAGGGTCTTCTCCCTGGGACGCCACTCAGGGCTGCTATTGGTGTCTGAGTCGGAATTATCCGCAAGGGAGACCCTCCCTTTCTTGGACGCCTCCGCCTCTGCCTCCGGATCCGTGGAGGCCGCCCTTTTCTTCCTTCCCCCCTCGGGGGGAGAATTTCTTTCCTCCTCCTCCATGTCGTTCTCGGCGGGGGAGGAGTGGTTTTCGGCGTCTTCGGATGTTGCATCCGAAGTTCCTTTACGGCGGAGGCCGCTCCTTGCCTCCTGGACCTTCTTCTTGGCCTTCTTCTCCAGTGCCTTGTGGGGCACCGCAACTAGCATCTTCGTCAGAAGAGGGGTAGCTGGGTTTTCGGGCAGCGGAGCCGGACACTGGATCCTCTCCGCCTTCTTTATCCAGCCCTGAAAAGACAAATGGAGAAGCTTAGACATCTTCCTTGAATGCATAGGTAGAGGGTACACATTGAAATATGAGGAACTTACCGAATTGGCGGGATAAGTCAGGTTATAGCCGCGGTCCTCGGTCGTCTTCGACCAAGACTGATTGGCCTTGAAAAGCACCTTCCAGATACCTTCCTGCGTGGCACCGAAGAACTGTTGTAAGGTCTGGTGCTTGGCCGGATTGAACTCCCACAAATGGCAAGCCCGGCTTTGGCAGGGAAGGATCCGGCGAAAAAGCATCACATGGATCACATAGACGAGCTTGATGTTCTTGTCCACCATGCTCCTGACGCGCGTCTCCAGCGCTGACACCTCGTCCGACGACGCCCAGTCCAGGCCCTTGTTTAGCCAGGAGGTAAGCCGCAGCGGGGGCCCGGACTTGAATTCGGGAGCCGCGGCCCAGGTGGTGTCGCAGGGCTCTGTGACGTAGAACCATTGTTGTTGCCACCCTTTGACGGTCTCCACGAAGGTGCGTGTGGGCCATGTGACGTTGGACAGTTTGCTCACCATGGCATCTCCGCACTCAGTATGTTGACCATCCACCACTTTCGGCTTCACATTGAAGGTATTTAGCCATAATCCAAAGTGGGGTGGGATGCGGAGGAAGGCCTCGCACACGACAATGAATGCCGAGATGTTGAGGAAAGAATTTGGGGCTAGATCGTGGAAATCTAGCTCGTAGTAGAACATGAGTCCACGGACGAAGGGGTGGAGGGGAAATCCTAACCCACGGATGAAGTGAGGGATGAATACCACCCTCTTGTTGGGCTCCGGGGTGGGGACGATCTGCCCCTTGGCCGGAAGCCGATGGGCGATTTCCTGGGCCAAGTACCCCGCTTCCCGGAGCTCCATGATGTTCTCCTCCGTGATGGAGGAGGCCATCCACTTGCCCTGCGCTCCAGATCCGGACATGGTCTGAGTGCTTTTTGGGGGCGGAAAGGATGGAAGCTTGGGTGCTGGAGCTCGAGAACGGATGGGCAGAGAGGAAGAAGGCATGGGTGAAAGAGTGAATCCTTGTCCTCTTATAAAGGCAGTGAATATCAAGCGCCTCCCCACTCGCCTTAAAACTTGCCTATTGTCGGTGTACAATAGTAGGGGCCCTCTTTGTACCCCTTTACTTGTGCACGGGCAGCTAGAGCCGCGCCTACGGCCACACTTAGCAATGCAGAGGAAATAAGCAAAAGTACAAGACCACCAGAGCAATGCCAAGCTAGAGGCGTGAGGAGCAAAGGGACAAGATGGGCTTTCCCCGGCAAGAGCCTTGCCGGGGCAGCTTACGTAGCCCCGGCAAGAGCCTTGCCGGGGCAACTTTCCCAACACCAGCAAGGCCACCACACTTCAGCCTAAGGGTTCCAACACAATAAACGACATTGGAACCAAGGCTCGGGAGGCGCCTGCATGGTGGCATGCAGATCTTTGTGAAGACAAAGGGCCTGCGAGGCCTAGTTAGGAACCGGAAAACAAGACAATAGCGAGGCTCCTTGCCGAGGATGCCCACGAGGCCCCGACAAGGCTCCTGCCGAAGATACCCATGAGGCCCCAGAAAGATTCTTGCCAAGGGCGCCCGCAAGGCCCTGGCAAGACCCTTACCGGGAATATCAGCAAGACCGTGGCAAGGCCTTGCTGCCCCATCACCGCCCCAGCTCATCGACCGACCCACCATCTAAGCAAGTACCCACGTGGCAGTACGTGGCTCCTAAGCCAACTAGTCAAGCACCTGCGTGGTGGCATGCAAATCTTCGTGAAGACCCTGCCACCACACCAGCTCAGCAGCCTGCCAGCCAACACGGCACTGCATGCCTCTTTGGCCTGGACGCGTGTCGGAGCAAGGCGAAGTGGCGACGGACGGGATGGGTTTCGTTGCCGTCCCCGATAAAGCAAGAGGACACCTAAGTAGCGCATTTAATGAGTTCTTTCATGTGATGGCAGGCGATAAGCTTGTACACTGTACAACTTTCCACCTCCTGTGTGCCACTATGGCAGCCCCTTTTGACTATAAAAGAAGGCCCACGGCGTACTGAGAGAGGATTCAGACATTTTGGACCCTGCACGCTTTGTAGCTAGTCCAAAAACACCAGATAAACACAAACCAGTAGGAGTAGGGTATTACGCGTCACTCGCGGACCGAACCCGGATAAACCCCCCGCGTTGATCTTCTAAACCCGCTCTTTCCACAGCCCCGCGCCTGCCAACCGTCGAAGGGATTCCCCGTGATCCCATAGGTGTCGTTTCCCCCGACATCTTTGGCACGCCAGGTAGGGGCGCAAGCTGTGAGAATCCGATTTTGAAGCCGACACCTCGACTTCATCATCATGATGGCCCCCAAGAAGAAGGGATGACAATGATCGGGTCGTCTGGAACAGGCCCGTCCGCACCAGCGCGGGTGGGCGATGGGGTGGCCACGGATGGCACCGGACGCGCCGCCCGTGAGCATCCACGACACTCTGGCACAAGGAGCCGGACGAGCAACGTCGTATGGGCCCAAGACGACGAGCCACACGCCGCTGGGCTGTGCTGCCCACGGGCGGAGCAGCTGTCGGATGTGGGGTTCCGGCAAACCCTTAGGTTCGAACACGGGGGTGCGTGTGAAGTATTTCCCTCCTACCGATCTACGCTCTAGCTCGCTAAGATCTCACGGACGAACTTGACGAACTCGCAACACAGAAAGACACGAGGTTTATACTGGTTTGGGCCACCGTTGTGGTGTAATACCCTACTCCAGTGTGGTGGTGGTGGATTGCCTCTTGGCCCGATGATGAACTGTACAAGGGAAGAACAGCCTCCTGAGGTTGAGGTGTCCTTGTGCCTGGCTAACTTGTGTGGGTGAGAGCTGGGTGAATTGCTCGATGCCCCTACTGGGATGGCCAGCTCTACTTATATAGGCCCTGGTCCTCTTCCCAAATATCGAGCGCGAAGGTTGCCAACAACGGCGGGCGAATTTGAAGGGGGACAGCTAGTACAAGCTATCCTGACAAAAGCAGTCTTTGCCTGCGAAAAGCTCTAGTGGTGACGCCGCCTTGGGCTCCACGATGACCTCCGTCTCGCCGTTCCTTGGTCTTGGTCTCGTTGCACCAATATAGCAACCTTTGCCTGATGCCTTTGTACTCTTTGCCTGCGCTAGCCTCCTTAGCACCAAAGAGGAAATAAGGTCACTGCACGCGCTGGCACAAGCCTGGCGCCCGCCTGGTGCCGTGGCTCACGTCACGAGAGCCTCGTGTGGTTTGCCCCGCCTTGATATCTCCGCTCCTCGTGAGCCTGCTTGGCTCAGCTGCTCCAGAGGAGGTCTTGCGTCGTCCGCATCGCGAGGCTTGGACCCTCACGAGGGTCTTCGATGCCTTGTTGATGAAGATGGGCCGTTCGGCCTACTTGCTTAGCCACGCCGTGGGCCGCAGACAGGCAAGTCTGGGGAACCCCGTTCCCAGAACGCCAATAGTAGCCCCCGAGCCCAAGGTGCGCTCGGGCTTGGCTTCGCGGCGAAGCCAAGGGTCAAGTTCGGAGCATCGCGGGCCCCAAAAGCCTGCGGCCTCGGTTGACCCGTGGCAGTTGATTGGGCGTGGGCGTCTCCGCTTCCCCATGTTGCCTCAGCAACTGCACGACTTGACAAGTCCCTGCGACATGCAAGGAAAACCATCATTACCTGCGATCGTGGGAGGCGCCGGTTGGCCTTCTCTTGCTATAAATGGGGAGGGGGCGGAGCCCCCGTTGCCCATCTCTTCCTTGCTTGCTTGCTCCTTCCTCCTCGCTCCATCACTTGCAGTGGCACCCATGGCACCACGAAGGAAGTTCTCCGCCGCCGAGAAGGGGAAGGCCCCTCGCGAGGGACCCGGCTCCCTGGCGCCCAAGCGCGGCCGCTGCCGCCCGCGCAAGCATGCCGCAACCCCCGCCATGGACCGTTGCCGAGACAGCGCCACGGCACGCGGAGTGGGTCATCCCAGCCGTGGCGGTCCAGTTGATGAGGGAGGCGTGCTATGGTGGCGCGGCCTCCTCGTCCGCATTTCCACACAGCGGAGGTGTCGCCGGAGTTTGTCGTCTGGTCGGAGAACCCGGCCGGCAACTGGCTCCAACTTCCGCGCTTCTTCGCCGGTGAACTGCCGGCCTCTGGTCTAGGCGGACTCTGGCTGCAGGCGGACGGCTGCTGCAGCAAGGCCTCTTGGGTTGCGGTCGAGACTTCCGCCGCGGGCAACATAGCCTTGGCCCACGACTGGCAGACATTCGCCCGCGCGCGCGGCCTGGGCAGGCGGTGCACCCTCCACCTTAGGTACGATGGTGGATCGACCCTCTATGTGAGGGTGTTTGGGGAAGATGGTCGCCGCGCCGGGTGCTGCCAGAGGCCAACGACGGTGAGGAGGTGCTCGGCCTTGGTGACGGTCGCGACGAGGATGAGGGCGAGCCTGCCCTCGACGGCGACCGCATCTCTTCCAGCTACGGCGGCTCTTCCTCCGGTGACAGCTCCAGCAGTGGTGGCTACAACCAGCCGCCGCGCCGCCGCGCCCGCTTTGAAGGAGGCAGCGGGTCATCCCGTCGCCGCGCCTCCGTGAAGCACGAGGAGGGGTCTGGCTAGGCTCGGGCGTCGCTAAGGGCCTGCCTCCGCGGATTGCTGCAACGCTGCTTTGTTTAGCTTTTTCCTTTTTCCTACATCAGAAAACAAAACGAGTATGGGCCCAGAGGGGCGTGTATCGAACTGTGGTTCTTTGGTTAATGCACTGTGCGTGTTATTCCCATGTCGTGTTGTTATTTTGCGCAAAGATAACTTAACCTGGTGCGTTTGGGACACCCTTTCCCTCACGAGGTGTCTGCGTTTGCTCAGAAACTGCAAAAATAATTCGTTAGGGGGTACGCTAGAGGATTTGCTGTCCACCCAAGCCTTGACTTGGCGCTTTGTATCGCGGTACCCGAGGGGCACCGATTAGGAGAGATGTGCCAACTTCCAGGCTCGAATGAGGGTGGCTCACGAGAAGGCAGAGATAAGAAAAATGCTCGCGAGGGCACCTGCCTAGCCCCCTCGCGAGGTATGCGAGAGAGAGAACACGAGCAAACTCGAGCCGGAAAAAATGCAGTGAGAGGCCAGGGAACCAAATCAGCAAGGAACGCCAAAGGCAAACTTTGATTAAGGAAAAGCGAGCCAACTATGGAAAGCAAATGAAAAGCCGTGTCCGGCACCTAATCTAGTGTTCAAGTCTTCTCACCAGCGCGGGGCTAAGTGTTGTCCACTAGGCGTGGGAGGGAGCCCCAGGGCCTGAGGCCGGCGCTCCTGAGACTCCGGGGCGTGTACAGCCCCACTCATTATTATGTGAGAGTGTCACGGGCGGCGATTCTTCACAGGCACTGGGCCTTCTTCACAGGCTCTGGGCCTTTCTTCTCAGGCCTTGGGCCTTGCTTCTCAGGCTCTGGGCCTTGCTTCATGGATAGAACTTCCAGAGGTGCTGGATGTTCCAGGCGTTCTGGATGGGTATCCCGTCCTGCGTCTCCAGGCGCGCTGCACCCGGCCTGGAGACATGAACGACCCTGAACGGGCCCTCCCACATGGGCGAAAGCTTGTGCAGCCCTTCTCTGGAGAGGACCCGCCTCAGGACGAGGTCGCCCACCTCGAGCGTCCTGGAGCGGATGCTGCGGCAGTGGTACCGCCGCAGCGCTTGTTGGTACCTTGCCGCCCTCAATGCGGCTTCGCGGCGGCATTCCTCCCCCAGCACGAGATCCATCCCCCGCATGGCATCCTGCTGCGTTTCGTCGAACGCTAGGACCCGTGCGGAGCGATGCTTGACCTCGTGAGGAAGGATTGCTTCAGCTCCGTAGACGAGGAAGAATGGAGTGTCGCCCGTTGGCTTGGTGGCGGTGGTTCGGATGGACCACAGCACGGACTGGAGCTCGTCGTGCTAGCCCCTGCCGCAGGCCTCCAGCTTCTTCTTGAAGGTCCTGGTCTTGAGGCCCCTCAGAACCTCCGCGTTAGCGCGTTCGGCCTGACCGTTACTCCTGGGGTGGGCCACCGAAGCGTAGCAGATCTGCGTTCCAAGGTTAGCACAGTAGGTTTTGAAGGGGTTGCTAGTAAACTGCGAACCGTTATCTATGATGATGTGGTTGGGGACCCCGAAGCGGCTCACGAGGCCCTTGATGAACTTGACAGCAGAGCCGGCTGGAATGGTGCAGACGGCTTCCACTTCCGCCCACTTGGTAAACTTGTCGATGGCGACGTAGAGATAGCGGTAGCCCCCTGGCGCTCGAGGGAACGGGCCTAAGATGTCCAGCCCCCAGACCGCAAACGGCCACGTGAGCGGGATGGTTTGGAGGCCCTCAGCAGGCTGATGGATCTGCTTGGCATGGAATTGGCAAGCTTCGCAGGACTTCACCAGCTCGGCTGCGTCGTTGAGCGCTGTAGGCCAGTAGAATCCACTGCAGAACACCTTGCCGATGAGGGTCCATGACGACGAGTGATGCCCGCAGTCCCCGCCGTGTATGTCAATCAGCAGCTCCCTTCCTTGATCGCTGGAGATGCAGCGCAGCGTGACGTCGTTCGGCCGTTTCTTGTATAACTCGCCGTCTTATATGCAGTATGTCGTGGCTTCCGGGCCACGCGCTCCACGTCCTCTTCCTTCTCCGGCGGTGTCCCATGCATTAGGTACTCTTTGAATTCCTTGGTCCAGCACTCCTCCTGGGGCTCGAGCGCCAAGAGCAGCCGAGCTCCCGAGGTCGGGCCACAGGCTGGGGCTCCCATGGCCGGGGGCTGTGGGAGCTCCTCCCGAGGCTGAGTCGTGCTTGAAAGAGGTGGCATAGCTGATGGCTTGAAGAGCCGCTCTTCGAAGGCGCCAGGCTCTTGTGGTTGCCGCTTGGATGCTCTCTTGGCGATGTCGTCGGCTTCCTTGTTGGTGCCCCGGGGCACGTGCTGCAGCTCTAGGCCCGAGAACTGCTTTTCCATCTTGCGCACCTCTGCAAGGTAGGCCTCCATCTGCTCGTCTTTCGGCTCATACACCTTGTTGGAGAAGTTGGCGAGGAGCTGCGAGTCGCCTTTGACGGTGAGGCGCTTCACCCCTAGAGCCGCCGCAGCCTTCAGGACAGCTATGAGGCCTTCGTATTCTGCGATATTGTTTGAGACCTTCTCGCCGTGCTGGAAGGAGAGTTGCACGGCGTAGTAGAGCTTGTCCTGAGTGGGCGAGATGAGCACTGCTCCAGATCTCGCGCCCTGGTGCGCGAAGGCGCCATCGAGATACATGACCCAGCCGTCTGGTGCCTCGCTTCCTGGGGAGCTGGACCGGTCTTCTCCTTCCTCAAGAGCCGGGTCATCTGCCCATTCGGTCACAAAATCGGCGAGCGCGGCTCCCTTGATGACCCTGGTAGTGCTGAACTCCAACTGGAATGCTTGCAACTCGATGTTCCATTCAGCGACCCTTCCGGCTGAGTTAGGGCTCCTGAGTACCCTCTCCAATGGGTAGGCTGAGACGGCCTTGATGGGGTGGCCCTGGAAGTAGTGCTGCAGCTTACGCGAGGCCACCAAGAGTGCGAGAAGGAGCTTTTGCGGCATGGGGTAGTGCGCCCTCGCGTCCTGCAGTATGGTGCTGATGAAGTACACCGGGTGCTCGACGAGGGCTGGCACACTGTCGAGGCCCGGGTCCTACAGAGATTGTGGCATATCCTGAGGTGGTGGGTTTCCTGAGATATGACCGTCCTCAGGAGCTTCTGCGACGTTGCCCTGCTGAGCTTGGTCTTCCGCCGCTGATGGCTTTGCTGCGCCTTCCTGACCCTGCGCTGCATCAATTTGGCTTGGCGTGGCACACCCTTGTCTTGGCGCTCCTCCCAAACCGCCACCAGCGCCGCGCTGGCGGAGTGTGGGGTGGCGGCAAGGTAGAGTACCAGAGGCTCAAGAGGCCACGGTGCCACCATCACCGGGGGGCTGGTGAGGTATTTCTTGAGGTCTTGGAAGGCCCGGTCGGCCTCCGGGGTCCACTCGAACGGGCCCTTCTTCTTCATGAGCTTAAAGAAGGGTAAGGCGCGCTCGCCTAGCTTGGAGATGAAACGCCCTAACGCGGTCACCCGCCCTGCTAGCTTCTGCATCTCCTTGAGGGTCTGTGGTGGGCTCATGTCTTCGATGGCCTTGATCTTCTCAGGGTTCGCCTCGATCCCCCTGTGGGACACGAGGAATCCCAGCAGCTTGCCGGAGGGGACACCGAACACGCACTTCTCTGGGTTAAGCCTCAAGTTCACTTGGCGCAAGCTCTCGAAGGTCTCCTCCAAGTCTTGAATCAATGTCCTCGCCTCGCGAGATTTGACCACTATGTCATCAACGTAGGCCTCTCTGTTTCTGCCAAGCTGCCGCCCCAAAGCGATGTGCATCAGCCGCTGAAAGGTTGCGCCCGCGTTGCGCAGCCCGAAGGGTATGCAGGTGTAGCAGTACACCCCGCATGGTGTCAGGAAGGTTGTCTTCTCCACATCCTCCACCGCCATCTTGATTTGGTGGTATCCAGAGAACGCATCCAGGAAACATAGCAAGTCGCACTCGGCGGTGGGGTCGACGATTTGATCGATGCGTGGAAGGGGGAATGGATCTTGGGGGCAAGCTTTGTTAAGGTTGGTGAAGTCGACGCACATCCGTTCCTTCCCGCCTTTCTTCGGTACTACGACGGGGTTCGCCAGCCATTCAGGGTATCGAACTTCTCGGATGGTACCTGCCGCCTCCAGCTTGCGTGTCTCTTGGACGATGAAGGCCTGCTTCTCAGCGGACTGCCATCTTGCTTGCTGCTTCATGGGGCGTACGTTGGGGCACACCCTCAGATGATGCTGGATCACCTCTCTCGGGACCCCTACCAGCTGATTGGGCTCCCACGCGAATATCTCCTTGTTCGCGTGCAAAAACTTCACCAAAGCTTCTTCTTGTCCCGGGTCAAGGCCGGTTCCTATGGTGAAGGTGGCTCCTGAAGACCCGTCCTCGTTAACCGGCACCTGCTTGGTCTCCGCTTTGTCTTGGGTGAACAGCTTCTTCTTCTTGGTGGGCACGGTCTCCTTGGCCGCGGGCGTACCGGCGCCAGCTGGCTGTGTTGCTACCGCGGTCTTGAAGGCGAGCCTGAGCGCCGTCACGGCCTCCTTAGTGTCCCCCTTGATGGTGAGGACGCCCTTGCTCCCTGGCATCTTCATGAGGTTGTAGGCCGGGTGAGTCGCCGCCATGAACTGAGCGAGAGCCGGGTACCCGAGGATGGCATTGTACGGGAGACCGATGCAGCCGATGTCAAAGTCCACCAGCTCAGTGTGGTAGTTGTCGCGTGTGCCGAAGGTGACAGGGAGGCGGATCTGCCCCAGAGAGTGGGCAGCTCCACCACCCACTCCTGAAAAAGGCTTGCTGAGGTTGAGCCGCTCGAGCGGCACGTGGAGAAGGCTGAAGGCTTCTACGGAGAGCAATTTTAGGCCGGCACCGCCGTCGATGATGGTCTTGGTGATGGCCACGTTGCAGATGGTGGGCTGCAGAGCATTGGGAGCATGCCGGAGCCGGCGGTGGAGCCGGGGTGGTCTTCCAAGCTGAAGGTGAGGTCAGCCTCCGGCGCAGCCTAACCCGGCGGAGCCCCCGTGCGCTTGGAGGCCGCCCCAATCAGACGGAAGAAAGGTTTGACGTTGCAATCTGAAGGCGGTGCTTGAGAGCCACCCAGCAGTGCCGTGATTGCATGGTGCACCGGCACCGCGTAGCAAGCGGTGAAGCGGTTGCGGAGTTCCCCCCAGGATGCCATCGTGGATCCCGGGAGGTTGAGCAGCCAGGCGCGCGGCTCGCCGGCGAGGGCCATGGGGAACTAGTTGGCCATGATCTTGTCGTCGCCTCCGGCCTCGAGGACGGCCTCCTCGTACACCTGCAGGAACGGCGCCAGGTCTGCCGCGCCGTCGTAACATGGCGGCATCTCCGGCTTGAACTTGGTTGGCCACTGCACCCGCCGCAGGGTGGGGGCCAGGGCTCGGTACCCAGACTCCCTGCTGCTGGTGTCGGCCGCAGAGGTGGGTGGCGGGGCACCTGCCATGGGAGCGAAACGCGGTGGCACGTGGCGCGGGTTGGTGGAGAGGAGCTCCGGCGAACCCCTACCTGGCGCGCCAAATGTTGGATGTGGGGTTCCAGCAAACCCTTAGGTTCGAACACTTGGGTGCGAGCGAAGTCTTTCCCTCCTACCGATCTACGCTCTAGCTCGCTAAGATCTCACAGACGAACTCAACGAACTCGCAACACAGAAAGACACGAGGTTTATACTGGTTCGGGCCTACGTTGTGGTGTAATACACTACTCCAGTGTGGTGGTGGTGGATTGCCTCTTGGGCTGATGATGAACAGTACAAGGGAAGAACAGCCTCCTGAGGTTGAGGTGTTCTTGTGCCCGGCTAACTTGTGTGAGTGAGAACTGGGCGAATTTCTCGATGCCCCTACTAGGGTGGCCATGAACAGTACAAGGGAAGAACAGCCTCCTGAGGTTGAGGTGTTCTTGTGCCCGGCTAACTTGTGTGAGTGAGAACTGGGCGAATTTCTCGATGCCCCTACTAGGGTGGCCAGCTCTACTTATATAGGCCCTGGTCCTCTTCCCATATATCGAGCGGGAAGGGAGCCAACAACGGTGGGTGAATTTGAAGGGGGACAGCTAGTACAAGCTATCCTGACAAAAGCGGTCTTCACCTGCGAAAAGCTCTGGTGGTGACGCCGCCTTGGGCTCCACGATGACCTCCGTCTCGCCGTTCCCTGGTCTTGGTCTCATTGAACCAATATAGCAACCTTTGCCTGATGCCTCGGTACTCTTCGCCTGCATTGGCCTCCTTAGCACCAAAGAGGAAATAAGGACACTGCACGCGCTGGCGCCCGCCTGGTGCCGTTCGTCATGGCTCACGTCATGAGAGCCTCGTGAGGTTTGCCCTGCCTTAATATCTCCACTCCTCGTGAGCCTGCTTGGCTCAGCCGCTCCAGAGGAGGTCTTGCGTCATCCGCCTCGCGAGGGTCTTGGATGCCTTGTTGATGAAGATGGGCCGTTCGGCCTACTTGCTTAGCCACGCCGTGTGCCGCAGGCAAGCAAGTCTGGGGACCCCCGTTCCCAAAACGCCGACAGCAGCGACCTCCCGGACACCCCCCCGAGCCCGCGCTGCGGCCTTACCAGGCCGCGCGCGATGAGCAACACCGCGACGTCGGCGCCCCCGGGCGCCGCCGCGGGAAGAGCCGTGTGCGTCACTCTCTGGACGCATCGGGCCAGCATGCGAACCGGGACGCTGGCGGAAGCGGCGCGTGACCGCGAGACCATGATAGAGCTCCTTCTAACGTGGTTAGAAGTCGGAGCGCGTCACGGTCCACGCAGATTTCGCCGCAACCCACGCCAGCAGAAGCACTGGCGCGCGTAGAATTGCTCCTCGACTTCCTGCCCGCTGCGGAGAAGCTCGACGAGTGGAGAGCCACCATTCGAAGCCTCGTCACCTTCGCCAACAATGAAGAGCCACTCCCAGCGGGACCCTCGTCCCGGCGTTCTGTCAACCCGACGCGTGCCGGTGGTGGGAGGACTAGGGATGCTGCGACCACGGTGCACTCTCCTCCCCTGTAGCCGCGACAGCAGCTGCTGGCTCACCGGGCCGACGTCCGTGGCGACATTTCTACGGCGTCGTACGACCTGCGAGCCCGCCACGACCAACACCAAGTCCTTCGGCAGCGAGCCCAGGAAGATGCTCGAACCACCATCGAACGATGACGGGAGACGCGCCATCAGTCAGATCGGCATGCGGGGCCTACTATGGACCACCCACACCGGGGGGCTCCGGTAACCTGCCTTACGAGGTGGGTTGTCAAGCTTTTACTCGAGAGCTGCGGCAGTTCCAGTGGCCCTCCCACCGCACGTTCAAGCCATATGTTGGCGAGAAGTACAACGGCAACACTCACCCGTCGGAGTTCCTCACCATCTACACCATCGCGATGCAGGCTATTGGAGCTCGCGACGACAAGGTGCTTGCCAATTACTTCCCGTTGGCACTCACACCCAATGTCATGTCATGGTTGATGCATTTGCCAGTGGATTCCATTTCTTCTTGGTCGGATTTATGTCATGAGTTTGTTGGCGCCTTCACTGGAAGCCACCAAGCTCATGGCTAGGCAAGCGATTTGCATATCATCCCCCAGAAAGAAGGCGAAAACCTGCGCAAGTACATACAGAGGTTTAGCCGGGTGCAATACAACATCCCAGATGTTCATCCCACCGCTGTCATCAGCGCATTCCATCAGAATGTGCGCAACCGCAAGATGCGTGAAGAGTTGGCGATGTCTCTTTTTTTGATATAATTTAAAAGTTGCAGTGGGGTTTTGCCCTACTGTGTATAGTCAAAAAATGAGTTGGCGATGAACATGGTCAAGGATGTGGCCGAACGTTATGTTCTGGCTGATAGATGTGCTCGAGCTAAAGAGGGGAGGAAGTACCCCGGCGAAGACGCTGGTGCGGAAACCGACTCCATAGGCGAAGACACCGCTGCCCCGACAAAGAAGGGTCGACGCTGCAACAGGAAGTGTAAGGGCAAGACTGTGCTTGCCGTTGAGGGATCTGGCGACCCCGGCGCCGCCAAGAAGGCCAAGGCTTACGACCCCAGCAAGGAGGTTGCCGTGTGCGCAGCCTGCCGGGCCTTGGCGGCCGCCGACAAGCCAGGAGGCTCCGACAAGCAGTACTGGAAGATCCACCGCACCAAGGGCCATGACCTCCAGAACTGCCGACAGGTTGAGCTGCTTGCAGAGAAGCAGAAAGCTGAATATGAAAGGCAGGACAAGGAGAAGGGTCAGGATGGTGCTGAGGGGTCCGGCGAGAAGCGTGGCGGCCAAGGAGGTCGCCGCGGCAAAGATAACCAACAAGAGAGGCCCGCTCGGGGCCGTGAAAGGAAGGAGGAAGATGATGATCATGACGAGGACGACGAGTCCGGCGAGCACGAATTCCAGAATGCTACAGAGGCCATGTGCGGCGACGTTGACGAAGAAGATCGTTTTTGATGTTGCCGAGATCCCCTTGCCGTACAACGAGAACCTTGGCCGCCCAGCGTTGGCCAAGTTCATGGCGGCATCACACTACGCCTACAACACATTGAAGATGCCGGGGCCGCTGACCATCATCACCGTCCCCTCTGACAAGAAGGACGCGCTCATCTGCGCCGACCAACTCTACCGAGAGGCAGTTGCAACAATTGCCGCCAAGGCACTTGCTCCTGCCGCTGAAGCCTCGGGCAGGAAGAAGGCCGCCAACAAGACCTCTTCCGGCGATAACTTTTCAGGCAAGACCTCTTGCACCCACTCTGACAAGCGCACCTCTTCGGAGTGCTGCGCTCCCGTTGAGGACGTGCCAGAGAGCTCCACCGGAAAGAGCAAGTCCAAGGCTGCACTACCAGAGACCAAGAAGGTGTCCGTCAAGGAGGACGACACGGGCGGGGCTTTTACCATAAGCTCCACCCTCGACAGCAAATAGGAAAGCACGCTCATCGCCTTCCTGCGGGCGAATGTCGATGTATTTGCATTGCAAGCATCTGACATCCATGGCGTTCCCAAGGAGGTGATTGAGCACCATCTTGCTATCTGTCCTCACGCGCGACCCGTCAAGCAGAAGGTCAGGAAGCAAGCTTTGGAGCGACAAGAGTTCATCATTGAAGAGATCAGGAAGTTGGAGGCGGCAGGCCTGGTTAGAGGAGTACTCAACCCCACGTGGTTGGCCAATCCGGTGGTGGCGCGTAAGGCGAATGGGAAGTGGGGGCTGTGTATTGACTACACAGATATCAATAAAGCATGTCCAAAGGATCCTTTCCCTCTGCCATGCATCGACCAGATTGTAGACTCCAATGCTGGGTGTGACCTGCTGTCATTCCTCGATGCCTATTCAGGATACCTCTAGATCTTCATGATGAAGGAAGACGAAGAGAAGACCGCGTTCATCACCCCATGTGGTACGTACTGTTTTTTATGAATGCCTTTCGGGTTGAAAAGTGCTGGTTCAGTGTTTGCTCGGACGATCCAAATTTGTTTTGAGCCCCAACTGCATAGAAATATGGAAGCCTATATGGATGATACAGTAGTCAAGACCAAGGACAGGGCCACGCTCGTACAAGATCTAGAAGAAACATTTGCAAATCTGCGCAAGATCAACCTCAAGCTCAACCCAGAGAAGTGTGTGTTCGGTGTCCCGTACGGCAAACTTCTGGGGTTCTTTGTGTCTCAACACGGAATCGAAGCAAATCCCGGCAAGATCAAAGCCATTAAGCAGATTGAGGTGCCGAAACGAGTTAGGGAAGTCCACAGGCTCGCCGGCTGCATTGCTGCCCTGAGTAGGTTAATCTCCAAATCTGCTAAGCGCGCCCTCCCCTTTTTCAAAGTTTTGAAAAAGGCGGGCCTGGTAAAATGGACTCCAGAGGCAGATGCAGCGCTGCAAGATCTGAAGAAGTACCTTTTCTCCACGCCGATACTAGTCACACCTAAACCACAAGAGTCGTTGCTGCTATACTAAGCAACAACGAATCAAGTGGTCAGCGCTGCGCTAGTGGCGCAGAGGGTACTCGAGGGAGAAGCAGGAGTAGCAGCAGAGCCGTCAAATGATCGGCCGGAGCCCTCCCTGGCGGGGCTTGACACCGGCAAGGTGGAACCCCCGGAAAGGCCCGGCCCCGGCAAGGCAGAGTCTGCGCAAATGGGCAAAGTTGAACAGAAGAAGAAGATGGTGCAGCACCCAGTTTATTTTGTCAGTTCCCTCTTGCAGGGGGCTAGGTCAAGATATTCTGGTATGCAGAAGCTACTTTTCGGCCTCCTCATGGCCTCGAGAAAGCTGCGCCATTATTTCCAAGCACATGAGATCACCGTTGTCACCCGCCTCCCGTTGCAAAAAATGTTGCACAACCCAGATGCAACTGGGAGGATTGTGGAGTGGGCATTGGAGCTGTCGAGCTTTGGCCTCAAGTTTGAAAGTACTTCAACAATCAAGAGCTGAGGCTTGGCAGAATTCATAGCAGAATGGACCGCAACACTCGACGAGGAGATTCAAGAGACCACCCTTCCCGGCAAGGAGACGAGCAGTGAGTGGATTATGTACTTTGACGGAGCTTTCTCACTCCAAGGTGCTGGTGCCGGCGTACTACTGGTCGCACCCACCGAGGAGTGCCTCAAGTACGTAATCCAGATGCACTTTCCCCAAGAAAAGGCAACGAACAACACGGTTGAGTACGAGGGATTGCTGGCCAGACTCAGGATCGTGGCAGACCTCGGAATCAGGAAGCTCATCATCAGAGGTGATTCGCAGCTCGTCGTCAAGCAAGTGAACGAGGATTACCAGAGCCCATTGATGGAGGCCTATGTGGATGAAGTGAGGAAGTTGGAAGAGCGCTTTGACGGATTGCAAGCAGAGCATGTTCCCCGAGCGGAGAACGGCATTGCTGACGACCTGTCAAAATGCGCTGCTCTCAAGTTGCCTGTGGAACCAGGTACCTTTGTGCTTCCATTAACTCAGCCATCCGTTGAACCATCAGCACGACAGAAAACGAAGGAAGGCGGGCCCCGGCAGGTACTTTCCCGCTGAGCTCCCAGGAGCCGCCGGCAAGGACGTTGCCGGGTGTCCCAAGCTTGCCGGAGAGCAGCAACCCTCGACAGGGCCTCAAGCCCTGGCCGTAGAGGCAGCTGCCCTTATGGCCGAAGATGTGCCTTTAGTCCTTGCTGTCGAGCCCTAGGCTCCGACATGGGTGCAGCCCACCGTCCGTTTCCTCCAAACAGGAGAGCTCCCTGAGGAGCAGGAAGAAGCAAAGAAAGTAGAACGTCAGTCCAACATGTACCAGTTTGTGGATGATGCCCTATACATAAGGAGAACGAACGGTGTGAAGTTGAAGTGCATTCCTCAGGAAGACGGACTGAGGCTGCTGGCAGAGATACATGGAGGCATGTGTGGCTCCCACATAGGGTCGAGACCCCTTGGCGGCAAGGCAGTCCGGCAAGGTTTCTTCTGGCCCACCACTCTCCAGGATGCGACAACACTATTAACCAAGTGTGAAGCGTGCCAGTTCCATTCAAAGAAGCTTCATCGACCGGCTCAAGCTCTTCAGACCATCCCTCTTTCCTGGCCATTTTCGATCTGGGGGCTCGATATACTGGGCCCCTTTCCCTGTGCTGTCGGGGACTTTCAGTACTTGTACGTCGCAATCGACAAGTTCACAAAGTGGCCGGAAGTGGAGCCGGTGAGAAAGGTGACGGCACAGTCAGCCGTCATGTTCTTCAAGGAGTTAGTCTGTCGTTTTGGTGTGCCCAATAGGGTCATCACCGACAATGGCACACAGTTCACAAGCTGCACTTTCATGCAGTACATTCAGGATCTCGGCAGCAAGGTTTGTTTTGCTTCTGTTGCTCATCCCAGAAGTAACGGCCAGGCTGAGAGAGCGAATGCAGAAGTGTTGCGGGGCCTCAAGACCAGAACTTTTGACAAGCTGCACAAGTGCGGAAGGTGCTGGATTGATGAATTGCCAACGGTTCTTTGGTCGATCAGAATGACGCCAAATCGAGCCACTGGCCAGACACACTTTGCCCTTGTATACGGGTCAGAAGCAGTTCTCCCCACGGAACTCATATACGGGTCACCTCGAGTGCTCGCTTATGATGAGCTTGAGCAAGAGCAGTTGCATCAAGAGGATGCGACGCTCCTGGAGGAAGATCATCTTTGGGCTGCTATGCGAGCCGCTCTCTACCAGCAAGCCTTGCGCTGCTATCATAGCTGCAAGGTTCACCCCCGAAGCCTTGAGGAAGGCAACCTTGTTCTTCGGCGAATTCAATCCGCCAAGAATTCAAACAAGTTGACGCCGAAGTGGGAAGGCCCTTACCGGGTAATACGAGTCACCAGGCCCCGCGCAGCCCCCCTGGAGACCAAAGGTGGCATTCCGGTGAGCAATTCCTGGAATATCAAACATCTTTGCAAGTTTTACCCCTAAGGCGCAGTTGCCCGGAGCCCCGGCGACCCCCATTTTGTACTAGCCTTGCCGGCAAGGCATGTAACCGTATGTACAGAGCCAGGCACAGACCCTAAGCATAAAAAAATGAGGCGCTGGCGCCCTAAGTTTTAGCATGCATGCTAGGTTGAGTCTCTCTCTTTGTTAGGGTCGGTAGTGCTTAGCAGCGACTAACCCCTAGCATAGAGGTTGAGTGTGTGTCTCTTTGTTCCTTCCCGTCCTTTCTTTTGGTTTGCAGGATGCATGGGTGTTTCTGCTGAGGTGTTTGGGGGAAAGGAAATAGGCCGACGCCCCAACCTCGACAAGCCAAGGTTGCCGGGGGCTGCAGAATCCAGAGATCCGACCACGGCAACCAAGGTTGTCGGGGGCTGCAGAATTAGATAAGTCTTTCATCCCCCACTCCCTATGGAACTTGAACGTACGAAGCTTCACTCACTCTTGTACCGCCGTGCTCCCTCTTTCCCGTGCCCAAGAACCTTTCTTTTGGCCGGAACTTGGTTGTAGTGCGATGGAAATGGAACAAACGAAGGGCCTAAACCTACTTTGCCCCTACCTCCGCCGAGGGCGTGAGTGTAGTCGAGCTATAGCGCAGGAGGACGGCAAGGTCTATTGCCGGGTGATGATGTTTATTTTAAAATAACAAGGATTCGATCCTTGGTGTGGGCCTCGCTCGAGCACAAAATAACCTGGCAAGCACCCCTTTTCTTCATTAATATGTTGTTAACAAGTACAATTCATACGGAGTGTGAGCTTGATCAAGGGGATTACAAGGTTTAAATTCAAAAAGTGCCCGCAGGCTTAAGATCTAAAAAAAGGATAATATGCCCTTAATCCCTTTCTTGTCCCTCTCCTCAGGAAGGGGATCGGGATGGCAGGGAGGCAATAGGAGTGCCTAGGCGAGGTACGAGCAGAAGAAGACACCAAAAGAACCCCCGTGGCCGACCAGAAGAAGGCTGGTTATGAGGGTGCCGGGGAAGAGGCCGAAAGATGAGGCAGCAGGCCGGCAATATGCGACGAAGGCATCGACGCCATCGTACTCCGACTTGACGGCCCGCCACCCGTCTTCTTCGTCTTCTCGAGCCCTCCAGCGCTAGCCGCCAGAGCGACGGCCCCTAGAAGTTCAAGGAGCTAGAGGGCGAGGTGCAGATGGTGCTGCTGTCGGCTCCTCCTACGGACGGGGCGTCCGACGCCTAGTTGGACCCGTCCCCGTTGTCCTCCCCGCTGGTTTCCTCCTCGCCGCCGCTCAAGGAGGAGCTCTCATCATCGGTCGAGCTCTCCGCGCAGCACCCTAGCATGTGTCCTGAGCGCCCGAAGACCTTGACAGAGAGCAAGTCGCTATCCACTAGTTTGAAGACGAGAACGTGCCCCTTCATCAAGAAGTGGGCACGTGCGAAGGTCTTCCAACCCCGACGAAGGAACATCACATGATGGGCGGGCAACCCCGTGTTCACCCACATATCACCATTGCAACACCCCTTCATGTGAAGCCTTATACTCGGCCGCTGGTCAATCTCCAGCACCCTCGCGAACGCCTCGGGAAGGCGAAGGTGGCTACGTGGTGGTTCACGCAGCTCCAGGATGAATTCTAGCGCCGTATCCCCGACATGGCCGCACGACGAAGAAGGAGGAGATGGTGGTGGACATAATGATAGAGATGGCAATGACGCAGGTGTTCCCCTTCTACGATCGCCTCTGCCTCGATCGCCTCGCCGACCGCGGCCCCGTCCGGCACTTCCACCTCGAGCATGGCCTTCGCCTTTGATGGCTAGGTATTCCTTGACCGCCGTGGTTCCCTGGCGGGAGGAAGACCTAGTCGCCTCCACGGGAGAAGGGCCGCGACCACACCCTCTCGCCATGGCAATGAATGGAATATGGAGGCGAAGGGAAGGCGCGAGACGATGCCTCCCCTCCTCCTCCCAAGTCTCCTTTTATAGCCAAGCGGGGAAGGCTAAAGACCGGCTCTATGCCTCTGAAGAGCCTGCTCAAATCCGGCTCATTAAGTTGGCAGCGAGCAGGGTCATCGACCACCCTCCCCGCCCAATCAAAGGCGCATAAGTATCGGCCATCGCGCATCTCCTCATATCCCACGCACCGGCACCTACCCCGCACCGTGCATGCGGCATACGTGGCGAAGAGGGTGGGCGCGATGGGAAACGTGGAACGGCGGTTCCAAGGCTGAGAGAGTAAGTGAGCAGTGGCCCTGAAGTTTTCCCTCTTTTTTAGGGAAAACGCAGGCCGCCTCTTTACTATTCGCTAGGGGATGACCCAAGCATTATGGGGTCATCCCACGCACGACCCCCACATCACGCATTCAACGAGGGTCGTGGGGAAGCACAATGAGCTGGGGAGTTACTGCAGTAAAAACTCTGCCTCACATGCCCGCGCACCGTTCTGGGCCTAGCCCAACAACGCGTCGCGCTTATGTGTGGCCCAGGCCCGGGGGCTCCTGCCAGTGTACAAAAGTAGGGGCCCTCTTTATACCCCTTTACTTGTGCGCGGGCAGTTAGAGCCGCGCCTATGGCCACACTTAGCAGGGAAGAGGAAGGAAGCAAAAGTACAAGACCACCAGAGCAACGCCAAGCCAGAGGCACGAGGAGCTAAGGGACAAGATGGGCTTTCCCCAGCAAGAGCCTTGTTCCCAACACCAGCAAGGCCGCCACCCTTGAGCCTAAGGGTTCCAACACCATCAACGACATTGGAACCAAGGCTCGGGAGGCGCCTGCATGGTGGCATGCAGATCTTTGTGAAGAAAAAGGGCTTGCGAGGCCTAGATAGGAACCAGAAAACAAGACAACAGTGAGGCTCCTTGCCGAGGATGCCCACGAGGCCCCGGCAAGGCTCCTGCCGAAGATACCCACGAGGCCCCCGCAAGACTCGTGCCAAGGGCGCCCGCAAGGCCCCGGCAAGACCCTTGCCGGGAATATTAGCAAGACCGCGGCAAGGCCTTGCCGCCCCATCACCGCCCCCGCTCATCGGCCAACCCACCATCTAAGCAAGTACCCGTGTGGCAGTACGTGGCTCCTAAGCCAACTAGTCAAGCACCTACGTGGTGGCATGCAAATCTTCGTGAAGACCCTGCCACCACACCAGCTCAGCAGCCTACCATCCTACACGGCGCTGCATGCCTCGTTGGCCTGGACGCATGTCGGAGCAAGGCGAAGCGGCGATGGACGGGACATGTTTCGTTGCCGTCCCCGATAAAGAAAGAGGACACCTAAGTAGCGCATTTAATGCATTTTGTCCTGTGATGTCAGGCGATAAGCTTGTACACTGTACAACTTTCCGCCTCCTGTGTGCCACTGTGGCAGCCCTTTTGACTATAAAAGGAGGCCCGCGGTGTACTAAAAGATGATTCGGACTTTTTGGACCTTGCACGCTTTGTAGCTAGTCCAAGAACACCAAATAAACACAAACCAGCAGGAGTAGGGTATTACGCGTCACTCGCGGCCCGAACCTGGATAAACCCCCCGTGTTGATCTGCTAAACCCGCTCTTTCCACAGCCCCGCGCCCTCCAACCATAGAAGGGATTCCCTGTGATCCCATAGGTGTCGTTTCCCCCGACACCTATTGCCCAAGGGTCGTACGGACGGCGCGGTTGGATTACCCACACCTGTATTAATGAGAATCCCGCGATAACTCTGCTTCGACAAGACGTGCCAATGAAAACCGCATCTTGAAACCTGGAGCGGGAGGATAAAAAACAGTTCGAAATAATGACCGAGTGGGGACGTAACGTCTCGCTACAAAAGTTGTCAGTAGATGGGACTTGTGAAATATTATACTCTTTGCGGCTGTGTGTGGTGCCTGTTTTGCAGAGCCGGACACGTTTTGTGTGTTCGAGGACTACTTTGAAGTATTCAGAGGAGTAACCCCCCTTGCAATGTCGGAGTCAATCTGTGCGCCGGACACATCATCATAAGCCTGGTTCAGGGGCTACTGAGGGAGTCCTGGATTAAGGGGTCCTCGGGCGTCCGGGCTATGTGATGTGGCCCGGACTAATGGGCCATGAAGATACAAGACAGAAGACTTCTTCCCGTGTCCGGATGGGACTCTCCTTTATGTGGAAGGCAAGCTTGGCGTTCGGATATGAAGATTCCTTCCTCTGTAAACCGACTCTGTACAACCCTAGGTCCCTCCGGTGTCTATATAAACCGGAGGGTTTCGTTCGTAGAGGCAATCTTAATCATACAGGCTAGACATCTAGGGTTTAGTCATTAAGATCTCGAGGTAGATCAACTCTTGTAAACCCCATATTCATCCAAGATAATCAAGCAGGAAGTAGGGTATTCATCTCGTAGGTTGCTCTGTCCTTGGTCTTGACCACAATACCATCCATATAAGCCTCAATATTTCTGTGTAGCTGTGGCTCAAAACCAATTTGGATTGTCCTTGCAAAAGTAGACCTGGCACTCTTTAATCTGAATGGCATGCGGATAAAACTGTACGTACCACATGGGGTGATGAACGAGGTCTTCTCTACATTTTCTTTGGAAATGAAGATTTCATGATACCTAGAATATGCGTCCAAAAAGAGAGCAAATTGCAGCCTGAAGTGGAATCCACAATTTTATCGATGCACGACAATGGAAATGGTTCCTTCGGGCAAGCTTTGTTGAGGTCTCTAAACTCTATGCAAAGCCTCCATTTCTCGTTAGCGTTGCGAACAACCACTAGATTTGCTAACCATGTTGGATGTAGCACTCCTCTGACCAAACCAGCTGCCTCAAGCTTCTTAATCTCCTCTGCAATAAACTGTGCCTCTCCAAGGCCTGCTTCCGAACTTTCTGCTTGACAGGTTGGGCATATGGGCAGACAGCAAGGTGGTGCTCGATTACCTCCCTGGGAACACCGGGGATATCAGATGATTGCCAGGCAAACACATCGATATTCTCCCGCAGGAAGGCAAGGAGCGCGCTTTCCTATTGGTCATCAAGGGTGGCGCTGATAGTGAAGGTACCACCAACACCAGCCAGCACTGTCGGGACCTTCTTCACTGGTGGTGCAGCAACCTTGGACCTCTTGCTGTTGGAACTCTCCGACAAGTCATCAACAGGCGTAGCGCACTCTGAAGAGGTACGCTTCCTGGATTCCTTGCTAGCGTCCCTGCTATCCTTCTTCTTTCCTTTGTTCTCCTTGGCGGGAACTGCTGCTGCCTCTGCCGTGACTGCGTCCCGGTACGTCTTATCTACACAAATGATTGGGTCCTTCTCATATGATGGGATGGAACTGACTCCTACCGGCCCAGGCATCTTCAAGGTTTTGTAGGCATAGTGAGATGCCTCCATGAATTTAGCCAGGGCTGGGCGTCCAAGGATCCCATTGTACGGTAGGGGGAGGTCGACCACATCAAACACAATCTTCTCAGTCTACCCCAAATGTCACTGGCAACGTGATTTTTCCCTTAGGATGACTCCTGCTGGGATTAACTCCTTGAAACCTATTTGTGACCTTTCGCTCTTCTTGTGCTATCTAAAGTTTGCTGATGACCTTCGGGGAAATTGGATTCAACGCGGCCTTGACATCAACCAACATCTTCATGACCTTGAGGTTGCGAATTGTTGAAGAGACCAACAATGGCAAACATCCTACCGCAGTGGTACGGTCAGGATGGTCCTCTTCGTCAAAGATGATAGCCTTGTGTGACCATTTGAGCAGCTTCCGAGCCTCTGCCGCTGGCTCCACGGCATTCACCTCATGTGCCACCGTTGGAGTTGGCGGTGAGAGGAGTGAAGGGATGCACCCCCGTCAACGCTCAGGGTGTCAGTGGCCTTCTGGAACTCCTGCTCACTGGTTTCCTCTTCATCCCCTCCATCACTCTCATCATTGCAAGCTTCCTTCTCTAGACCCCCGGCGTGTTTTCCTTGGTTGCGGAAGGGTTTGCCGGGGCGATTTGCTTCACCACCTCGGCCCTTCTTGCCAGCGCATTTTGACCTTTTTCCCTATCACACTTCTCATATTCTGCTCTTTGCCTCTTGACAACTTGCTCAAACTGATGACACTCTTGAAGATCGTGGCCCTTGGTTCGATGAATCTTGCAGTACGGCCCATCGCCTTTCTCGGCCTTCTTGGCAGCCGCAACTTCTCGGCAGTCAGTGCACACGGCAGCTTCCTTGCCGGGGGCTTCGGGTCTAGCCTTCTTGCAGATACTAGGTGTGCCGGATCCTTCGACAGTCATCATTGCCTTATCCTTGCGCCTCTTGCCGTGCTTCTTGCTCTTCTTCTAACTGGTGGATTCGTCTTCACCCTCTGAGTCGACGTTGATGCAATCCTCCTCTCCGGGGAGTTTCCTTCCCTCTCCATCTGAGCGCACTTGTCCATCAATGTGTAAAGCTCCTTCACAGTCTTGGGAAACCGCACGTTCATCTTGGAACGAATCCTACGGTTGCACATATTGGATTGGAAGGAAGCTACCACAGCTGCTGGATGGATATTCAGGATGTTCCTTTGGACTCTACTGAATCTCTGCAAGTACTTCCAGAGAGTTTCTCCTTCTTTCTGCTTGAGAAGCTGCAAGTCGCTAGGCCGCCCTGGTTCTTGATGGCCGCCAGTGAAGGCACCAATGAACTCATGGCACAGGTCAGCCCATGACGAAATGGAGTTCTCTGGCAGGTGCATCAACTAAGACCTCACATTGGACTTGAGTGCCAAAGGGAAGTAGTTGGCAAACACCTTCTCATCTCTTCCCCCGGCAGCTTGAACAGCGATGGGGTAGATGCTCAGAAATTTTGTCGGGTTTAGCCTGCCATCATACTTATCGGGTATCTCTGGCTTGAACGTGCGAACAGACGGCCAACGGACTTGCCACAACTCACGAGTTAAGGCATGGCACCCATCCTCGAAAGGTAGGCACCAGCCAACCTCAAGCGCAGGCTCGTCAACGTCGGGACCATCACACCCATTAGTCCGACGATGGTCGTCGCGGCATCGCTCAATGACGATGCGCACGTCTCCTCTCCGCCTGTCCTTCGGGGATTACCGTTGGCCTGGACGTGCTCGAGGGTCAGAAGAGGCCATCGAGACGTCATCAAGTTATTGATTCTGTCACGCTCGCGTTGGTTGCCATGGTGGGGACTATAGCGTGGGGGTGGCCCCTTCTGTACGACCAGCAGCGCGTGTGTGACCCCCCGAGAGCAATGCTTGCTTGCTTCTGAGTTCTTCCGCTTCTTCTTCGATCAGGGGATAGGTTCCGGGTCAGCAGCCTGGGCTAGCAGGGTGGATGTCGTTTGAGTTTCTGTTTGTGTTTCATTGGTAGTCGGATGTTGTTCTCATGTATGATGTTTGATGTATTCTTGTGGCATTTGTATGCCTTTGTATGTATCCCCAGCTATCATGTAATGGTACGATGTAATGATATCCACCTTGCAAAAGCGTCTTCAATATGCGGATCTATCCTTGGTGGGACCTTCGAGTTCCTCTCAGTCGCATATTGGGCGTGACAAGTTGGTATCAGAGCCTCGAGCGACCATACGATCCCCCTTGATTGATCGTAGTTGGCCGTTGTCGAGTCTAGAAGAAAACTATTTTCGGAGTCTAGTTATATCGGAGAGTAGGGATTCCATTTAATCCTCGTCCCCTTTGTCACTCTAGTGAGGAATCTTCACGTAGGTGTTTTGATATACTGCTCTTCCCCTTCAAGTTTTCATTAGGATCACGCAGTTAGTTTTTTTATCGTTGTGATGTCAGCTCTTTTCATCCGGTGCATTTCTTGCCAAGTTGATTCGATCCTCTTCGTCCTTTGCAAGATAAACCCTCGTTCTTTCTCGGACGGGGAAACAAGGTCGTCTGAAGTTGGCTTTCTTTTCCACCCGCCCACCCTTTTTCTTCTCGGAGCCTGAGTCCTTAATTGAGTATCAATCCTACTCGTGTGAAGCCTTTGCTTTCTTTCCTCAATTATTTCAACTCGTGAATTCATTTCTATTTCATCATTGTTCATCTCTTTTTCTTCTTCGGTGGATTTGTTCATCTCTTTTTCTTCTTCGGTGGATCCAATTCAAGTATTCGGTGTTGATCATATTGTTTTCTTGGCTCAAATGTTTTTCCCTTGCTCGTTCACCTCTTGCTATTTAATTGTTCTGGAGTTTTTAAGACATCCTGAAGATTCGTGTTTGCATTCAAATTAATTAGAGGTTGTCACCTCATTCAAGTCTTTCAATCATTCTGGTGCATTATTTCTCTTTCGAATAACCGTTCCAAGGGTGTTTCTTTCAGTGGGCTCAGAACCCATAGGTCTTTCCCAGGATCTTACCTGACACTTCTAATTTTTCTGGAGAATTCGCATATTCTTTCCAAGTTTGACATCAGATTGAATTCTCATTAGTCAATTGTCTTCATCGGTACTTTGTCCTCACTCATGCACCCCCGGGAGCAACTTCCCGGTCGGTCACCCATCCTGAAACTACTCCAAGCTGAGCAACTTTGGAGTTCTTTCCGCATGGGCTCCCAGGAAAGAAGGAATTCCTTATTGATATGAGTATTCTATCATCCCTAATAATCTAGGCTATCACATACACCCCCACTCAGAGGTACCGATGTCCTCGACGGTCCACATGAACTTCCCTCTTGGCACATACGTCTGTGCTTCCAGTCCGGCGCATGTGCCATGCTGTGTGCTACGACGGGTCACAAATGTCATGCACAATATGACCGCGCACCTGTACGCAAACATCCGTGTAACCACAAGGGTTGGCTCTGATACCAACTTGTAACGCCCCGGACACACCCGCTAGTGGTCGTTACTCCTGGCGGTATCTAGACTGGCCCCACAGATCAATACAAGTCTTTTCTACGCACTTTGTCCTCACTCGTGCGCACCCGGGAGAAACTTCCCGGTCGGTCACCCATCCTGAAACTACTCCAAGCTGAGCATGCTTAACTTTGGAGTTCTTTCCGAATGGGCTCCCAGAAAAGAAGGAATTCCTTATTGATATAAGTAGTCTATCATCCCTAATAAGCCAGGCTATGATAGCGAGCAGTCGTCGTCGCTTGGGGAGGTCATGGCGGGACAGCTTGCTGTGAGCCCCCAGCCTCAGCGAAACTGAGCAGACTCTGGATGGTGTCATGCTGCTCGTCCATCTATTCGGTCGCCGGTGGAAACCTTAGTAGTAGCTAAGCCCGCACCATGGCCTCCGTAGGAATGCTTGGCATGGGTGATGATGATATGGACTGCACCGTCACTCGGCTTCTGACGGTGCCAGCTGCGACAGCACCACATCCTAGCTATTGCGAGGCGGCCATTTGGATGGCATGTTGACGTGGTGAAGGCACCTGAGGGCTGGCGGCTTCGTCGGGTGCCGCAACCTCGTGGACTCGCCCCGGGAGAGGTGCATGCGCCGCGGTCGCTCCTGTGCAGGGGACGGCCGGAAGGCGACGATTCGCCCCGGACCGAGCACCAGCACTGTGGTGTAGATGGAATAATCCCTTCACCCGTACCTCATGGAGCATGGCAATCGGGATGTTGCTGATGCTGCTCACCTCCGGTGTCTCCTGCTCCTGCATCGGCTGCGGGGAGCTAGTGACGGCGCCGCCTGCTCCGACCACATCCCCAGCAGCTTCCACATCCTCGTGCACCTCCACATCCCCCATAGCATTGGTGGCTATGGTCGGCGGAGCCTTCGAAGTGGATGGGTGAGCTGAAGTACCTGATTTCTTCTTGGGTGCCATGGTCAATGGCGCCATCGAAGATGAAGATGGCGATGAAGATGCCGCACTGCTCACAATTTCAGGTTCGCGCAAGTGATCCCCCTACCCGGCGTGCCAAAGATGTCATGGGAAACCAAGGCCACCAATGGGACCAAAGGTCCCTTGCTGGTTCGGCGGGGGGATGGCACATTCCACAAAGAGCAGAAGAGCATGGAGCAGCACAGCAGAGATCACACGGGCAGTATTACCCAGGTTCAGGCCACCGTGAGGCGTAAAACCCTACTGCTGCTTTGGTGGATTGATGGTGGAAAAATGGTGGTGGTCGCAGCACGTCTGCCCGGCAGCGTTGCCTCAGGGCGAAACGGCGACGTGCATATGAAATGTGAGGGGGTGGAGTCGCCAACACAGGGTCCAACCCTTTCTATGGTTTCCTCGGGCCTCCTTTTATAGACTAAGGGGTCACCACAGTGACAAATTAGTCATTATGCACTGATGAGATAGAAAACAGTGCTATCATTCCTAACTATGCAGGCTGACAGAGCACATTAAATGGGCCGCTCAACGTCACATCATCGCTTGCCCGGCAAGCGTTGCCGGGCTGTTTTGCCAGCTTCGTGCTTGCTCGCTCGACACGTCGCAGGACGAGTGTCATGTGTAGGTGTTTCCGGTAGAAAGAGGCTCCCATCTGGCAAATGGCTGCCACTTAGTCACTTTGCAGCTCGACACCGCATTGATCGACGACTTGCGTCATGGTGAAGTGGTTTGGTGAGGTGGTTGTGCCTCTGCGAGTCCTGGCAGGTCCTGCCGGGGAGTCTTGGAGGTTTTCTTCTGGGGGCAACCCCGTCCTCGTCTGGATCGCCTGCCAGGCAAGGGAGGCTTTTGTCCTAGTGGTTTCTTACATCTGTGGCTTGGTCTTGGTCCTCTTGATATGCATGTTTGTCCTTTGAAGATCTTGATCTCTTGCACTTTGGCCTGATCTTGGCGCTGTAATCTTGCACCCGTGCCTGTGCACAGTCTGGGCAACGGACCCAGGTTTTGTTGCGCCGACATGATGCAAGTGCTAATGAAGCCTCTACGGCCTGGACAAGCTCCTAGAACCACCTTCCTAGTGAAGGATTTGCTCTATGTGCCAAGAACCGTCTATCCCATCCTCACCAAAACCCTCAGCCCAATCAAAGGCCACAACTCTGAAGAAGAAGTAGTTGGCATCATGAAGAATCTATTGTTCAACATCATTCATGGAATTCCCATTAATTATCATGATTTCTTCATGAGGACTTTGGCGAATCTTGCTCTAGTGCTGTTTGAATTGAAGCCTTATGCTCCCTAGATAATGAAATTCATCAGAACCAGGTCTTCAATTCACTACAAGGCAGATTTTCAGAATAACCTCAGCTTTCTGCCTCCCATTGAAGTCCTCAAAAGGACTATTTCTTTAGCTGATGAAAAAGGCAAAGCTGTTGTTATTGATGAAGGCACTCGTCCATTGGATGGTCAGTTTCGCAAAGCTGTACCATATTCCACCAATGATCACTCTGCAACTCAAGATTCTGCCAAAGCCAACGAGCAAAATCCTCAAGCCATTGCCCCATGCGTGATGACTGATCATGAGCTTCTTCTAAGTCTTTATCAGAAGGTCGATC
This sequence comes from Triticum aestivum, assembly GCF_018294505.1. Taxonomy (NCBI): domain Eukaryota; kingdom Viridiplantae; phylum Streptophyta; class Magnoliopsida; order Poales; family Poaceae; genus Triticum; species Triticum aestivum. The sequence continues at coordinate 263,131,544 of NC_057805.1, forward strand.
GCAATCACAAGTAGGTCAAGCATCAAGTTGGCTCAATTCTTCAAACCATGACAGTCACGCAAAACACTGTGAAGAAGAATCACTATTATGCGCATGAAATCTTCGATCGCACTTGGGCTATTCTGTCTCACCTTTACAGCGACAAAGACCTCAAGAAGATGGACTTTCAGCAGAACTTTGACTGGGATCAACCTCCCTTGAAGAAATTCAAGAAGGTCAAAGTTCCTCAGGTAGTCACAAGTTCATATTCTTCACCGTGCGAAATTGATGAAGCTGGGGATCTCAACGACACTGCGGTAGACCCTACTTCAACGGACGACCCGGACAGCGCTGGCGCTCCTCCATCGACATCATGATGATATTCTTCAGGGGTGTTAGTCCTCATTTTTTGTCCCTTTTGGTCATTCGATGACAAAGGGGGAGAAGTTTGAGTTAGCCTTCAAGCGGGTCTTATATATGGGCAGTTTTTTGTTAAGTTACAACTCCCGCTCTTCTGAAGTGTTTGTTGGTCGAGTTGTAAACTTATGTCTGATGGTGGTCTGATACTTTTGAACTGCTTTCTCCATGCTTATTTCCTCAAGTACCATAATGCACGCATGCTGAATTTCGTCAGACACAATTTCTCATCATGCATTTCAAATTCTTCATATCATATGTTAAACGCGTGTATGAATTCCAAGATATAGGGAGAGATCTCCATTATATTACTCTACAATGTGCATTTGCAATCCAAAGAAAATTCCTCAAATATGCACATCTTCAGGGGGAGTTCTTCTATATCCTGCAATCAAATTCCTCAATATCAGTATTTACTCTTCATATGTTTATCCCCGTTGAAAACATAACCTATTTGTCATCAATCACCAAAAAGGGGGTGACTGTAAGTGCATCTAGTGCCCCTTAGTGATTTTGGTGTATTGAAAACTTATAGGTTAAGGGACTAATGTGTTTCTGAGTGTACACAGGTTCGATAAGTCTATGAGGAGTTTGATATTTACGAAGAAAGTTGACCCCTAAAAATGCATGTCTTCATTTGAAGACATTGGTTTTCTTGAAGACTTTGAAAATGAGGAAATTGGTGTGACCTCGAAGACTTTCATATTGATGCAAGGATTATAAAGTGTGAAGACTTTTGTTTTCGTAGTTTCATTTTCTCTTTCTTGAGTCTTAGGAAACACCGTACTGTTAAAGGGGGTCGAGGTAAAACTAAGGAAAAGTTTCCAGGTTATCCTCATCTCAAATCCTACACCTACCTAATCCTTCGAGTGAAGCCATTGAAAATCTCATATAGTTCAGTCAATTTCTTCAGTGATAGAGACGAAGATCTACTGGTCTCTGAGGATTTGTCTTGACTGAGGAGTTAGGAATTCGCCAGTGCGGATTGCATACAAGTGAGGAACATGATAGCCCTGAGGAAATTGAGAGCTCAAATTTCCAACCGTTGTTGTGCTAGGCGCCAGCTGTCCCAAATATCTTATCCACCTAACGGCCATATCATTGAATGGAATTTATGTCTTATCATGTCGGGCTGCTCCCCGGCTATAAATAGCCGCCCCCTACAACCACTAGTTGGTTGGCTACTCCGAGAGAAACTGACACTTGTCATTTAGAGCATCCCATCCCGAGGACTTTGAGAGAAAATCATCAGTGAGGAAAAACCCAAACCAAAACACCTACAACCCAAAGTGATTGAGCATCACTGAAGAGATTTTTCCTGTGTGGAACCAACACTTGTTACCTTTGAAGACTATGCATCTTCCAGACGGTTAGGCATCATGGTCTAGAGCATCCAAGAGGAATTGTGGATCGTAGAGTGACCAAGTGTGTGATGGTTTGGAAGTCACATGTGAAGACTTACCATGAGTGATTGGGATAATTCTGTGTGACCTTGGCTCAAGGAGAATACAGTAAGGATTGTGTGTCATGGACTGTGTGTCCTTTGGTTTAAATACCAAGCTCCTCTAACCAGACGTACAACTGCCACAACAGTTGGAACTAGTCTACCAAATCATTGTCTTCACCGAGCTACTAGTTCTATTTCCTCGACCCTTTCATTTCCTCATTCATGTGTTGACTAAATTGATCGCTACTATTTGAAGACTTTGACTGAAGACTTTCAAAAATTCCTCAATCCTATTTCTTCAGTCACTTTGTCTTCTTCCTGCTTATCCTGTTTACACGCTACCTGTGCCTTGTGTATGTTTCATTTCATAATCATGACTTTGTTTCTGTCTTGTTATGCATGCACCTGAGTACTTATTCCGCTGCTTGTAGTTTTTCACTTCAAAATCTCTCAAGTTGTATTTCCTCAGTGACAAATTTGCAAAAATCGCCTATTCACCCCCCTCTAGTCGACATAACGCACTTTCACCATCATCTTTGATGAAGAGGATCACCCTGACCACACCACCGTGGTAGGGTGCTTGCCGTTGTTGGTTTCACCAACGATCCACAACCTCAAAGTCACAAAGATGTTGGTTGACGGCGGGGCCGGGTTGAATCTGATTTCTCCCAAAGTCATCAGCAAGCTGCAGATAACAGAAGAAGAACTCAAGGTTACTGGCACCTTTCAAGGGATCAACCCCGGCAGGAGTCGTCCAAAGGGGAAGATCATGCTGCCGGTGACATTTGGAGGAGAATCGAACTACTGGACTGAGCAGATTGTGTTCGACATGGTCGAGCTTCCAAACCTACCTTTCCCCTATTTGCAGCTTGGTCGCTCCTAAACCACAAGAGTCATTGCTGCTATATCTAGCGGCGACCAATCAAGTGGTTAGCGCAGCCCTAGTGGCATAGCGGGAAGTGGAAGAAGGAGCGGCTACAGCTACTGTCCTCCCAAGAGAAGGAAGTGAACCAGTCGCGACAGGACTGAGTGCACATCAAGAGAAAGAAGAGCAGGGTAGTGAAGGCAATCCCAAGACTGCGGCAAGGAAGAAGGTAGTGCAGCGACCAGTTTACTTTGTTAGCTCCCTGTTACAGGGGGTAGATCAAGGTACTCTAGGGTATAGAGATTAATCTTCGACCTCATCATGGCCTCGAGGAAGCTGTGCCACTACTTCCACGCCCACGAGATCACAGTTGTCACCCGTTTTCCTCCGCAACGCATACTAAAGAACCCTGAAGCCACCACTAGGAGAGTTGAATGGGCTCTGGAATTATCAATATTTCGAATGAAGTACGAAAGCATATCAACCATTCAAAGCAGAGCACTGGTGGAGTTTATTGCAGAATGGACACTAACTCCAGATGAAGAGACGCTGGAAACAGTCATACCCAAAAAGGAAGCACCCCAAGAGTGGATCATGTTCTTTGATGGTGCTTTCTCACTACAGGGTGCGGGGGTTGGCGTGCTCTTCGTCACACCCATCGGGGAGCACCTGAAGTACGTAGTCCAAATGCACTTTCCCCGAGAGAGGGCTACCGACAACACTGTAGAGTATGAAGGGCTCCTTTCCGGGCTCAGGATTGTGATAGACTTGGGGATTAAGAAGTTGATCATCCATGGAGATGGTCACACCCTGATTTTCATGCCACGTCACTTAAGCTAATAAATCATGATAAAATGTGGTTTGGCAAAAACTTTTGAGTGTTTTGTCTTTGCTTTGATTGAATGTTTGACTGTTGTTTGCAAGTGCTCTAAAAATCAAATAAATTCTCCAACTCTTATACTACTTCCCCTTGATTCAAAAACCTTTCCCAATGATCATTCCATGTGTATAGGACATCAAAATAATTTCTTACAAAAATAATTTGGCCAAATAGTATTTCCAAAAATTAGTTTTCAAAAACCCCTAAATTGAGATTTGCACAGCAAGTACTTAATTAAGGGAAGTAAAAATCTTTCCAAAAATATATTTAACTCCTATTAGATATAGGACACCCAGAAACCACAAAAATATAATTTTAGAAGTTATTTTCCTATTTTATTTAAAGGCTTTTTCTAAAGTCCACAAATGGTCTTTAATAGGTTAAAATTATTTTAAAGCTTCAAAAATATATGAGAAAAATCAGGGAAACTCAGTGGACATATATTTTCCATATATAAGAGTTTCAACACATGGTCATGTTCAAATTATTGGTCAAACCCCTCAAAAACCCTTTCTGGATATTTCAAGCTTTTGAAATATTTACAAAGGAAATATTCCCTAAAAATTCCAAGAAAATTCTAGCATGTCACATATGACATGTTTGATGATCTTGCCAAGTCTCATGTCATGGAGAATAGTATAACCCCATGAAATCCTCTCAAAACCACTTCTGTCCTTTTTCAAGTTTGAACAACTTTGCACTGTCAAACATGTCCAAATGCTCTCAAACTTGGTGCACATGCTCAAATGGTGTAATAATGCATCTAGACCAAATGTCACAAGTTGGAGAGAATGTTATCTTGATAAAAGTGCCCCAAAACCCTCTCTGTCCAGAACCAAATTTGAACAACTTTACATTGGCAACTTTCTCCTTTTGATCTCAACTATTGTGGACATGTTCAGAACCTCAAATGATGACACTACACTAAGTGGTGCATCAAGGAGAATAGCTTTGCATGACTAAATCTTGAAAAGTCCATTTCTGTTGATTTCTAGGGTTTACAAAAGTTGCATTGGCAACTTTGCCCAAATGAACTCAATCTTGGTGGAACCTCTTATTTTCTCATGCCATTTGACCCTGTGAAGCCTCATGACAAGGAAAGTCTATTTGCTTGCCCAAACCTGCATCAAACACCTTCTGGTAGAAATTTAAAATGCATGTTTTGTCCATTTCCACTAATGTCCTTGAGTCCAAATTTGTACCACAACCTCATGTGATACTCCTCTAACCCCCTGCATCTTTCCCTGCCCGAGGAGCCATGATTAAGGGGGGTAGAACCCCATTTTTCTTCTCTGGGCAGCATCATTCTCCCTCTCTCTCAGCCTCTCTCTCCCTCGTTGACATTCCAGAGCATCCAAGGCTCTCCTCAGCTTTTGCCCATGCCCCCTGCAGACGCCAAACACAAGTGGGCGCGCGGGTGCGCGCAAAAAGCCGCGGATGCCGGCCATTTGCACGCTCTGGAGCGCGTGGCAGAGCACCCGAGCGTTGACACCGCGTCCCCTGACCGCCTCGAGCCTCCCCCTTGCGCCAGTCGAGGTGCCTCGACACCCGCAACACGCCACCACCTTGTCCCCCTCCTCTCTCTTCCTCATGCTGCCTCCTCTCGCACACGCACCGGCCGCCCGAGGGCTCCAATAGGCAGCCTCACACGCGCGATGCCTCTAACCCGTCACCGCTCCCCCTTTCCTTCTCCCCCGACTTGGACCATGCCCACGAGCGCCGCAGACAACCCCGAGCCTCCTCCCGTGGCCACCGCGGCCATTTCTGCGGGTGCCCGTAGGCCGCGTCCACGGTGAGCTGTGGCCTCGCCATATAAGGCCGCCCCGACCAACCTCTAGACCTCCCTCTAGAGCTCCTTTGCTCTCTCTCTCCCGTGCACCCCCTGGACCAACCTGCACCTCCTCTCGTGCCCTCCTTCGCTCCCCATGGCCGGAGCCGAGCTGC
>NC_057805.1:263137324-263145350 GCF_018294505.1 Triticum aestivum
ACCAGAGCACCTCCAACATCCCGAAGGGACCCTTCCGCACTTCTTCCTCTCCTCCCCGTGGCCGTGCCATCGAGCTCCATCACCACCGCCAGCCTCGCCCGCCATGGCCGATGGTGCGCTCGCATCCGACCACCCCTGCGGGCATGGCGCACCTCGGCGGATGCGGCGTGGCCTCCTGAACCCGCCGGTGTGCTGGGCATCGCCGAAGGTGGCCGGTGACGCTGGGGAGAACGCCGGCACCCGCTCGGCCTCGCCTCCCCAGCCTCTGCTCTGTTCGAGCGGGAGGTAGGAGACGGCCTGAGCACCGGGCCCCGCTCGTCAGCGACCCGGTGGGCGGGCCCCGCCCGTTTAAGTGGAGACGGGTCGGGAGTAAACCCGCTTCACGCGCAGCGAAGGCGTACTCCGCCCGGGGCACCTTCGACGTCGCCCCTGCCACCCGCGCAGCTGAGCCGCTGGGCCGGCCCACTACTATCTCCCGCCCTGTGCGCAGGATAAGGGTAAAACCCTTTCCCTTTTCTTTTTGTTTTTTCTGTAAACTTGTAAATTCCACAAATAATTCAAATGATATCCAAATTTGATGATTCAAATTTCTAGTGACTCTATAAATCATTCCCTACCTCATAGAGGAGCTTGAACTTATTTCCAGAGAACTTTCCTTCACACTTATTTAGTAAATCCCAATTTTCTTAATTCCGTGATAAACTTTAGAAAATCACAGATAGCCCATTTTTGATCCAAATGCCACGATTCAAATTTCTAGATGCTTCTAAGTTCATAACTTAGGTCATGAACATTTTTATTAATACTTTCTGTGCCACACAATATAATGAGCCATTTCTTCATATTAGTCAACTTTGCAAATTCATAGGAAATTCATTTGAACTCCAAATCCAGTGAAACCAACTCCTATATGCTTCTAAAATCATGGTTTGTTGAATGGGTGCCTTTGCTCATTTTTCAAAAATTTGTTTCTGTACACTTCTTACAAATCCATAAACCCCTTGATTCCATCATATCAAAATGTTTAGAAATATCCACTGACCAAATTCCATTCAAACCACTCTGGTTAATTTTCATATAACCAGAGATGTCCTAGAAAACTCAAATCAATATTTTTAGAGCACTTTTATTTCTTGCCTTGTTGTGTTGCTTACTATGATTGTTTCCGACGTTAGTTGACCAAGTAGACGAAATACTCGGAGATGTACCAGAAGATTTGAAGACTCTGATGAACCAGGCAAGCAGCCCTTTGACCATGTCTATTAAACCCTTTTTATGCATGTCATATAGCACCATATTGTTGTTGCAACGGAATCATGATGAGGTGGTAACCACCTTGATGGGTTGCCTCTGTTACTTCCTTGTTGATGCTTGCATTATGCATGACCCTACCTTCCTATGAGGGTTATGCCGGTGGGAGTAGATAGGATGCTAAAGTAGTTGCTATGCAAAAAGGGACGGGAATATGCATGGTGATGGAGACAAAGTATTTACAAAAGACTTTTCGAAAACCCTGTCGGGTGCCACTTATGCCCGAGGGAGATAATGAGTTGGGTAACCACTTGATGACAACGTGGTGTACCGAGGCAAGTGTGTGTGTTGTTTTCAAAACGGATTGGTTTAAGTTGCGACCGTTATTCCAACCTTACATGCGCCACCACTCTACCCTTATATGGGAAAGGGCATTATTGATTACCTAGGCTGATACTAGCTTGGAGCCCGCATTACTAGTGACGGGAGAGTTGTTGTTGCGCTCTCTCAGGACGGGGTCGTGCCAGGTAGGGCGGCCATGAACATTTATATGGGGCACCGGAAACACCGTTGGTACCCCGTGCCAGTGGTATGTGATGAATATGGGAGCAAGGCTCCACAATTTTAAGTTGTGAAATGTTGGGCACGGGGGTTACTACCAATCGAGTGGACTCTATGTTAGTGTCGTCTAGGGAAAGATAGTGATCAGGTGCTTACCCCGAGTACTTGAGGTACCGCGGGTCGTGGATGACACAAAAGTTCCCCGGATCTTGTGGGACAAGTGTGCAACCTCTGCAGAGTGTAAAACTATTCGAATAGCTGTGTCCACGGTCAAGGACAGTTGGGTAACCGCTCTTGGGCTACGTCCACATGTTTACAAACCAGTGTGTGTGTTTGGATAAGTGGGAAGAACTACTTGGGTCAAGTCAAAGGACTTGACATGATTGAGTTGGGTTGATGCCCACTCCATTTATGTTGATATCTGTAACCAGACCCTATGGTTACTTGAATTCGTATGATGCATGTTTTACCAATTGTTGAACATGTCATAGCACAGCAAAACTAGCTTTCCGCAAAACATACCTATATCATGCATTGTTGTATCTTGAACCAAAACATGGGTTGCTTGCGAGTACATTCAAAGTACTCATTAGCTTGCCACTGGTTATTTTATTGGCCAGGCAAGACAAGATATATTGAAGAGTTCTTTGGTGATGATCGTGTGAGCTAGGACGCTTCCTAGTCAGAATGCCTGTAGGGTTAAGGCAGATGGCATGGGTCCAAGTTATCGACGAAGATTTCCGCTGCAAAGTTATACTCAAGGCTGGACCATAATGGTCATAATTTATGTAAGACGGTATGTATGGATGTAAGACTCTTGTTATACAGCTTCTGTGTGTTCAGTGAGCATTGATCTCTGGGATCACTGTACACGTGCATTCGGTGATCACGACTTATGAGTCGGGGTCCCCACAGAGCTGGTATCAGAGCCATCCTGACTGTAGGAAGCCTTAGTTAGCATGGTCGTTAGTTAGGGTAAAACTATTTTCAAAACTATAACTAGTTTTCAAATTATCTATACTTCTCGTCCCCTTTGAGTTTTTCTGAAAAGCTAAGGTATATTTTCCCTATCGATCTCTTCCCTTCAAAACTATTGCAAACGGTCGCTAGCACCCTCAAGCCCCTGACCACTGGATTCCCTGTAACCCTCGTGGGTAACCTAGAAGGAAGACATCTTGCCAGACATTCACCCACACCTTCTGAACACAAGTTTGGCGACACCACGAGAAGATGGTACCAATAGAAGATACCTTCTCAAGGAATGAGGACATCAAGACCTCAAAGATTGTGACACCCTCGACACTGCCCCAGGATGATGCAACCTTGGCCTACGATGATCAGGGCATAGGATATGCAAGATCATGATATACATCGCTAATAGAGCAACCCTGTCCTTACCGTTGTTGTATCGGCAACCACCGGTGGATGAGAACCTCGCCATTTGGTCCGCCTCACTATAGTGAGCAGGAAAACGGTTCTCTTCGTCCCCCGCTCTTGGTATCGATGTTGTCATCAACGTAACTGATAGGTTGGACCTCTACTATGCCTTGTTAATGTCATTGCATAAATGATTGCTTACCCGAAACCCTTGATGCCTTAAAAGGCAAAAGGGATCGTCATGATTAAGAAGACAACAGAAGACCGAGTCAATGCCAGCTACGAGGAGCCACCTTCACCCCATCACTTCAACAGGCGAGAAGTTGTTGAAGACTCTTCAGGCTCAACCCAGATCATTTCATCGAACAACTACAAGAGACGTAGCAACACCTGAGGAAAACTCAGAAGACCGCACGAGGCACAAGGCACGACTACTGAGTCCGAGAACCCCTAGGGTAGGATGAGTCGTGTACCCCCTATGCGCAGTCGAGTCCGTATGATGGTTCAAATAGAACCATGATTGTGTGTTGCTTGTTTTTATTTGTTTGTGTTTTAAGATAGGTCGCAACTTTTGCCCTAGGCAACAAGTACACGACTATATCACCTTCCTTACCTTGTTTCTTTTGTTTGGCCCTTTCGGCACTTGTTTGTTTGCACTTCCACTATAGAACCCCTTTAGGCATCCCACCTCCTCTATGCTACCTTTCCCTCTCATCTCTCTCCTCAACTGAAGACCGGCAACACCAAGGATTCTGCCTCAGCAACCAACTAGCAATGAAGACTTCTGCTACTATCTCCACGACCAAGTGCAACCCCGTAGAATTATGTTTAACCCTCCAGACTAGAAACCCATTCCTAGACCCTTCGAGACTTCACAAGATACCCCATAACAAATCCTTAACCATGTGCTTAACCCACAGAATTGCAAGAGAACCAGTTAAGCGACAGTAGCCTTGCTCATCACTGGGTTCATTATGGAACTAGTAGACATAGTGAACGTGTACGTTTTCATCCTAATATAGCACAAGAACTGACGATGCCATAGGAAAGACCAATTTGCGGATATATGAACAGAGGACAAATGACTTGATGAGTTTATATCAGTGACCTTGAGGAATTATTTGAGACTCTTCGGTGGATTATAAGGCTTTCATGTTGGTAGATGAACTTGGTGGGATCAGTTAATAGAGTAGCATGACTCTCATTGCCCCTGAGTAAATTTGATTCAGTAGGACAATTATGATCGCAAGCTAAAAATTCTTGGAAGTATAAGGATTTGACTTATCCAGGGGATATTGATAGGAGATAGTTGTTACGATAATGACTTGGGGGAGACATATAGAAATTCTCTTTGGACATGAGATTTGGATTTAAGTAGGTGATTCTAGTTGAGTATAGATGCTGAGTATATCTACATGGTTCGGACTAAATTGGATTTAGACTGATGATCTCGGTCATGAGACCATGTTTCTCGGTGGACGACGAACTAGGAGATTGGATTAATTGTCGGGGTTTATTTAGGGATCTGTATGAGCTTGACCTTGGAGTTTACTTGACCATGATAATGGAAATTGGTGTACTGACTATCGTAGGGGTAGCCCTTTCAACCATTTGGGGATTGTATGACATAAGAAGATCATGTGGAACACCATAAACATTGGACTTGTAGAATTAATGGATGGTGTAATAATTGATGGTAGATAATGGGCTGTTAGAGTTGATTCATAGGAAGGAAACAATATCTTGGAGTGGCATACGACGTGTTTCCTTAGGGTAGAAATGCCTTAGACCTTGGAAGAGTAGGCTGAGCACTTGGATTGTCACGTTCAAGCTTAGTAGCTTGTATGTTCTACCCATGGATTTTTAGGGGTAGACATACATATGAGTTTGGGGATTGTAGACATATATGATTTTGTTAGACCTCCTCTCGAGAGTCATAAGGATAGGAATAGCATGAGTGATGATTGGAGTTGACCTATACGAGATGATTCTTTCGGTAAAACGATGTGGTTTGTTTGGAGGACTACGTAGAACTGTTGGCATCTCGGAAACTGTGCTCAAGGATAGGATGATAAACGTCCACACGCACCCTAGAATCCTTGAAACCCTAAAACCCTACCAAGCCACAACATGGTCGGATCATGACCACGAGCTTTGGTTCTAGGTCAAGAAGACCTTGGCAAACACTCAACCATGACCACCACCAATGCCCCAGCCTACTTTACGTACCTCGTGAACAAGTCATCACGGAGTACTTGGACAATTTGGGTGCCTTCATTATATGATGACATACTTTTCTACCCGAAGACAGAAGAAGAGCCATTAAGTTGGTTAAGGAACATCTGAAGACCGCCATGTCAAGGGGGAAGAACTAAACCAACCGCCATCATGAAGAAGTAAACTCCTGCGTCGAAGACCATGTGTACCAACGGGTCACTCCTCTCAGAAGAACCAAGCATTTCCATGTCAAGCAGAAGCTCACTCCAAGATTTAACAACCCCCTCTGAGATCGCTACGAGACGAAGAGAATACATTTACCAGCTGGAGTTACCACCTGAGTTACCCACTGTGCACAGCATTTTTCCACGCGACACACCCCGAAAGTGTTTCCAACTTCCTAACTAGCCCGATCTCTATGAGGGCATCGATAACGGAGCCATCGACCCCTAGCCCAATCTAACCTACCGCGAGCTACCCATTAGCAGCCTGGATCAAGAAGAACGTCATACACGATGCCACATCATCAAGTACTTCAAGTTAAATGGGGCACCACACGGAAGCAGAAGCAACATGAGGACTTGAAGACTACCCCAGATCCAAGTTTATGTATCCCTTTCCGCGCCTAGTCTGGGAATCTTGGGGACGAGATTCTTGTAAGGGGGATAGGTCTGTCACACCCTGATTTTCATGCCACAGCACTTAAGCTAATAAATCATGATAAAATGTGGTTTGACAAAAACTTTTAGTGTTTTGTCTTTGCTTTGATTGAATGTTTGACTGCTGTTTGCAAGTGCTCTAGAAATCAAATAAATTCTTCAACTCTTATACTCCTTCCCCTTGATCCAAAAAACCTTTCCCAATGATCATGCCATGTGTATAGGACATAAAAATAATTTCTTACAAAAATAATTTGGCCAAATAGTATTTTCAATAATTAGTTTTCCAAAAACCCCTGAATTGAGATTTGCACAGCAAGTACTTAATTAAGGGCAGTAAAAATCTTTCCAACAATATATTTAACTCCTATTAAATATAGTACACCCAGAAACCACAAAAATATAATTTTAAAAGTTATTTTCCTATTTTATTTAAAGGCTTTTTCTTAAGTCCAGAAATGGTCTTTAATAGGTTAAAATTATTTCGAAGCTTCAAAAATATTTGAGAAAAATCAGGGAAACTCAGTGGACATATATTTTTCATATATAAGAGTTTCAACACATGGTCATGTTCAAATTATTGGTCAAACCCCTCAAAAACCCTTTCTGGATATTTCAAGCTTTTGAAATATTTACAAAGGAAATATTCCCCAAAAATTCCAAGAAAATTCTAGCATGTCACATATGACATGTGTTATGATCTTGCCAAGTCTCATGTCATGTAGAATAGTATAACCCCATGAAATCCTCTCAAAACAACTTCTGTCCTTTTTCAAGTTTGAACAACTTTGCACTGTCAAACATGTCCAAATGTTCTCAAACTTGGTGCACATGCTCAAATGGTGTAATAATGCATCTAGACCAAATGGCACAAGTTGGAGAGAATGTTATCTCGATCAAAGTGCCCCAAAACCCTCTCTGTCCAGAACCAAATTTGAACAACTTTACATTGGCAACTTTCTCCTTTTGATCTCAACTTTTGTGGACATGTTCAGAACCTCAAATGATGACACTACACTAAGTGGTGCATCAAGGAGAATATCTTTGCATGACTAAATCTTGAAAAGTCCATTTCTGATGATTTCTAGGGTTTACAAAAGTTGCATTGGCAACTTTGCCCAAATGAACTCAATCTTGCTGGAACCTCTTATTTTCTCATGCCATTTGACCCTGTGAAGCCTCATGACAAGGGAAGTCCATTCGCTTGCCCAAACCTGCATCAAACACCTTCTGGCAGAAATTTAAAATGCATGTTTTGTCCATTTCCACTAATCTCCTTGAGTCCAAATTTGTACCACGGCCTCATGTGATACTCCTCTAACCCCCTGCATCTTTCCCTGCCCGAGGAGCCATGATTAAGGGGGGTAGAACCCCATTTTTCTTCTCTGGGCAGCAGCATTCTCCCTCTCTCTCAGCCTCTCTCTCCCTCCTTGACATTTCAGAGCATCCAAGGCTCTCCTCAGCTTTTGCCCATACCCCGTGCAGACGCCAGACACAAGTGGGCGCGCGGGTGCGCGCAAAAAGCCGCGGATGCCGGCCATTTGCATGCTCTGGAGCGCGTGGCAGAGCACCCGAGCGTTGACACCGCGTCCCCCGACCGCCTCGAGCCTCCCCCTTGCGCCAGTCGAGGTGCCTCGACGTCCGCAACACGCCACCACCCTCTCCCCCTCCTCTCTCTTCCTCCTGCTGCCTCCTCTCGCACGCGCACCGACCGCCCGAGGGCTCCAATGGGCAGCCTCACACGCACGATGCCTCTAACCCGTCCCCGCTCCCCCTTTCCTTCTTCCCCGACTTGGACCACGCCCACGAGCACCGCAGACAACCCCGAGCCTCCTCCCGTGACCACCGCGGCCATTTTCGCGGGTGCCCGTAGGCTGCGTCCACGGTGAGCCGTGGCCTCGCCATATAAGGCCGCCCCTGACCTCCCTCTGGAGCTCCTTTGCTCTCTCTCTCTCTCTCTC
>NC_057805.1:263145626-263196215 GCF_018294505.1 Triticum aestivum
CGAAGGGACCCTCCCGCACTTCTTTCTCTCCTCCCCCTTGGCCGTGCCATCGAGCTCCATCACCACCGCCAGCCTTGCCCGCCACGGCCGATGGTGCGCTCGCATCCGACCACCCCTGCGGGCATGGCGCACCTCGGCGGATGCGGCGCGGCCTCCTGAACCCGCCGGTGTGCTGGGCATCGCCGGAGGTGGCTGGTGCCGCTGGGGGGAACGCCGCCACCCGCTCGGCCTCGCCTCCCACTTCTCTACTCTGTTCGAGCGGGAGCTGGAGACGGCACGAGCACCGGGCCCCGCTCGTCAGCGACCCGGTGGGCGGGCCCCGCTCGTTTAAGTGGAGACGGGCCGGGAGTAAACCCGCTTCACCCGCAGCGAAGGCGTACTCCGCCCGGGGCGCCTTCGACGTCGCCCCTGCCACCCGCGCAGCTGAGTCGCTGGGCCGGCCCACTGCTATCTCCCGCCCTGTGCGCAGGATAAGGGTAAAACCCTTTCCCTTTTCTTTTTCTTTTTTCTATAAACTTGTAAAATCCACAAATAATTCAAATGATATCCAAATTTGATGATTCAAATTTCTAGTGACTCTATAAATCATTCCCTACCTCATAGAGGAGCTTGCACATTTTTTCAGAGAAGTTTCCTTCACACTTATTTATTAAATCCCAATTTTCTTAATTCTGTGATAAACTTTAGAAAATCACATATAGCCCATTTTTGATCCAAATGCCACGATTCAAATTTCTAGATGCTTCTAAGTTCATAACTTAGGTCATGAACATTTTTATTAATACTTTCTGTGCAAGACAATGTAATGAGCCATTACTTCATATTAGTCAACTTTGCAAATTCATAGGAAATTCATTTGAACTCCAAATCCAGTGAAACCAACTCCTAGATGCTTCTAAAATCATGGTTTGTTAAATGGGTGCCTTTGCTCATTTTTCAAAAATATGTTTCTGTACACTTCTTACAAATCCTTAAACCCCTTGATTCCATCATATCAAAATGTTTAGAAATATCCACTGACCAAATTCCATTGAAACCACTCTAGTTAATTTTCATATAACCAGAGATGTCCTAGAAAAGTGAAATCAATATTTATAGAGCACTTTTATTTCTTGCCTTGTTGTGTTGCTTACTATGATTGTTTCTGACGTTAGTTGACGAAGTAGACGAAATACTCGGAGATGTACCAGAAGATTTGAAGACTCTGATGAACCAGGCAAGCAGCCCTTTGACCATGTCTATGAAACCCTTTTTATGCATGTCATATAGCACCATATTGTTGTTGCAACGGAATCATGATGAGGTGGTAACCACCTTGATGGGTTGCCTCTGTTACTTCCTTGTTGATACTTGCATTATGCATGACCCTACCTTCCTATGAGGGTTATGCCGGTGGGAGTAGATAGGATGCTAAAGTAGTTGCTATGCAAAAAGGGACGGGAATATGCATGGTGATGGAGACAAAGTATTTACAAAAGACTTTTCGAAAACCCTATCGGGTGCCACTTATGCCCGAGGGAGATAATGAGTTGGGTAACCACTTGATGACAAAGTGGTGTACCGAGGCAAGTGTGTGTGTTGTTTTCAAAATGGATTGGTTTAAGTTGCGACCGTTATTCCAACCTTACATGTGCAACCACTCTACCCTTATATGGGAAAGGGCATTATTGATTACCTAGGCCGATACTAGCTTGGAGCCCGCATTACTAGTGACAGGAGAGTTGTTGTTGCGCTCTCTCGGGACGGGGTCGTGCTAGGTAGGGCGGCCAAGGACATTTTTATGGGGCACCGGACACACCGTTGGTACCCCGTGCCAGTGGTATGTGATGAATATGGGAGCAAGGCTCCACAATTTTAAGTTGTGAAATGTTGGGCACGGGGGTTACTACCAATCGAGTGGACTCTATGTTAGTGTCGTCTAGGGAAAGATAGTGATCGGGTGCTTACCCCGGGTATTTGAGGTACCGCGGGTCATGGATGACACAGAAGTTCCCCGGATCTTGTGGGTCAAGTGTGCAACCTCTGCAGAGTGTAAAACTATTCGAATAGCCATGTCCACGGTCAAGGACAGTTGGGTAACCGCTCTTGGGCTACGTCCACATGTTTACAAACCAGTGTGTGTTTGGATAAGTGGGAAGAACTACTTGGGTCAAGTCAAAGGACTTGACATGATTGAGTTGGGTTGATGCCCACTCCATTTATGTTGATATCTGTAACCAGTCCCTATGGTTACTTGAATTCGTATGATGCATGTTTTACCAATTGTTGAACATGTCATAGCACAGCAAAACTAGCTTTCCGCAAAACTTACATATATCATGCATTGTTGTATCTTGAACCAAAACATGGGTTGCTTGCGAGTACATTCAAAGTACTCATTAGCTTGCCACTGGTTATTTTATTGGCCAGGCAAGACAAGATATATTGAAGAGTTCTTTGGTGATGATCGTGTGAGCTAGGACGCTTCCCAGTCAGAATGCCTGTAGGGTTAAGGCAGATGGCATGGGTCCAAGTTATCGACGAAGACTTCCACTGCAAAGTTATACTCAAGGCTGGACCATAATGGTCATAATTTATGTAAGATGGTATGGATGGATGTAAGACTCTTGTTATACAGCTTCTGTGTGTTCAGTAAGCATTGATCTCTGGGCTCACTGTACACGTGCATTCGGTGATCACGACTTATGAGTCGGGGTCCCCACAGAGATTCACAACTTGTAGTGAGACAAGTCAACAAGGATTACCAGAGCCCGTTAATGGAGGCATGCATTGAAGAAGTGAGGAAGTTGGAGGAATGCTTTGACGGATTTCAAACGGAGCACGTACTGCATGCGGAAAACAGCACTGCTGATTATCTATCAAAGTGTGCCGCACAAAAGCCCCGGAGGAAGCCGAACTTGCCACGAAGGCGAAGGTTCTGGCTGAGGACCACGCGGCCTTCACGCTTCTCGAGAAGAGGTCTCGCGAGGCTCTGAAGTCACTCTATGAGAAGGGCTTGGAGAGGCCGCTGACCACCGATGAGGACGGCCCCGCCCAGCTGCTTCCCTACTTGCTTGCCGCGCTTGAGGAGGTTGTGAGCGGCATTGGTCCCATGGCCTAGGAAGAAGCCCGCATTCTTTCCTCAGCTACGCTGACGCGTGTCTTCAGCCACCTCCATCTTCGCGACCCTATCGCTCGCCTTGATGAGCTGCTGGAGCTCATGGCTGATGAACACTATACAGTCGCCACCGCGGTCGTGAAAGGTCAGGTGGAGGCCCTGCTGAAGAAGTTCCGCGCCTTCACCTCTGCGCCTTCGACCGGAGGCGCCACCACTCCTGTAGCTCCGCCCGTTGGCTGCGCCGAAGGCGATGTCATCAAGGGAGGAGCGCCTCTCGCGGGCGTCGGTGGTGCTCAGGGGTGACTTGCGGCTCGTTTCCTGTTTTATTCCTGCAACATGCATCATGCCTCGTGGAGGCGTTGAACTTGCGTTCGGTATTATGAGAACAATATGTCTTGTAATATTTGCTTTGAGATTTTGCGATTTTCTTCCTATCTGCTTTACGTTCTACATCGGCAGAGCCCGGCCCCGCGCATACCTCAACCGCCATTGGGCCGACCGAAGACCAGGACAGAACCAAGGAATGAGGGGCTACGTGACCAGTTAGGCTCCTGAGTCGCGATGCTCAGGAGTCCCCCTTGACGCGCAAACAGCTTATAGGAAGGGGCGTAGGAGTGAGTGTAGTGTTCAACGTCGGCAGGGCCCGGCCCCGCGCATACCTCAGCCGCCGTTGGGCCGACCGGAGACCAGGACGGGCCCAAGGAGTGAGGGGCTACGTGACCAGTTAGGCTCCTGAGTCGCGATGCTCAGGAGTCCCCCTTGACGTGCAAACAACCTTCATACCTTTGCCCTCACCGAGGCTCAGCTCGGGAGGGGCGCACGACAACCAGGTCCGGGGAACCTGGTTGGGTGGCGTACGCTTGGGCGAGACCCGAGCGACACCCCCGTGCCCAGGCCCCTCACGCAACTCTCCCGAGGGGAGGTGTTGCGGTGAAGCCGGACACCGAGCTCAAGGGCTCCCTGAAGTTGATATGGTCATGGGGCCGCCCTCATTTGTTTATCACCAGCGAGGAGCATAGCGCTTCCGCACTTGCACGGGCATAGCCGCTCCTCGACAGTGTCGACGGCCAGCGCGGAGCATGGTGCTTCCACTGGTACGTGGGAGGGGACTCCCTACTGCGGAGAGCCCCCGGGGCGTGTACAGCCCCTCCCTGACACGTGGCTTGCACGGCAGGGCTAGACGAGGTGTGTCTGGGCACTCGTAAGCCAGCGCGGGACTCACAAGGCCCTGCCTCAAGGCGGCTTGCGCCTGGTCTTGATTCTTGTTTGCTGTGGTGGTCCTGCGAGGTGGTTAGACAACCTGCGCCGAACGAATCTCCTGAGGTTGTCGCGTGAGAAGGCCAAGCACCAATGGCCCCAGGAGGTGATGTGAACGGGGCCGGCCCGCCAGATAGAGCTCAGCCGTTGGATTTATCGACGCTGCAGGGACGGGCCCGAGCACAGACGCCGTGGCTAACCTTTCTCACGTGAAGGGTCCTGAAGAAAGACAATCGGCGCGCGGCTCCCGTGGTAGGTGACAATCAAGCAGGTGATAGTCATAGATAGATTAAGCATGGAAAGCAAACTGGCTCAAGTGAATGCAAGGAAGATACACGCCATTGGGTCAGGCCCGAGCGGCTTGGGGATGATGCAGCCCGAGGGGCGCCCTCAGCAGGGTAAGCTAAAGACATAAAAAGGGATACATGCCACAGGGACGGACCCACACGGCCTGGGAATGATGCAGCCCTGAGGGCACTCCAAGCTGAATAAACTTGGAAAGTGTCACCTGGTTCTGTTGATGTAGGGGTGTTCAGGCAGCTGAAGATGTGTGGTGCTGGGGTTGCTCCTCACCAGCGACCGGGGCCCTGAGCCTCAGGAGGCTCTGGGGGTCCAGGCGGTTCCTTGAGGACCGTCTCCATCTCCGCCAGGACTGCGTGGTGCCTGGCCTCCTGAGCCGCCAGGATGCTCCGCAGGTTGCGCTGGAAGGCAGAAGCCACGCTCGGCAAGCCAAAAGGCATGCGAACGTAGCTGTGAGGTGGGCCCTCGCAGCGTCCCGCACGCGAGGGCCAGAATAGCTCCTGAGATGCAGCTTTGTCGAGCCCTAGAATGTTGATGCAGATGCGCAACCCGCCATCCTCCCCTGGATGGGGAGCGTGGCAGGTGAGCGGCGGTCGCCGCGCAAGGCTCTTGCTTCTTGCAATTCCTGAGTGGTCTTGGCGATGAACTCTCGAGCATTGGGCGCTCCTCGCCCGTTGTTTTTCTGAGGGAAACGTGCCGCGAAGCACGCCTCCATGTGGTGCCCAAGCGCTTCCCTTGTGATGTTGGCAAGGTCTGAGGCCCTCCAGAAGAGAGCCCCCGAGCCCTGCCCGAGGAGGGCGTCGGGCGCGCCTTCCTATGCGAGGGAAGATGTTGTCGGGGTCTTCGATTGACGCTGCTTGGAAGGCACGCTCGAGGGAGCACACTGCATCTCTTTCTTCGCAGGGGATTGTGATGATCCCGCTGCTCCCTGGCATCTTGAGGACGTTGTAGCCGTGGTGCGTGACCACCATGAACTTGGCCAGTGCTGGATACCCGAGGATGGCATTGTATGGCAGACGGATGTGAGCGACGTCGAAGTCGATGAGCTCGGTGCGGTAGTTGTTGCGTTCTCCGAAGGTGACAGGGAGGCGGACCTGCCCTAACGGCGTGGTGGAACCGTCGGTCACTCCCGAGAAAGGCTTGGTAGGCTGAAGCTGGTCGTAGGGCACTTGGAGACTATCGAACATGTCGACGGACAAGACGTTGAGCCCTGCGCCGCCGTCGATGAGGGTCTTGGTGACTTGTACGTTGCTGATGACGGGCGAGCAAAGCATCGGGAGAACGCTAGCGGTTGCCGCGCACTTGAGCTGATCTGCCAAACTGAAGGTGATGGCGCACTTGGACCACCTGAGTGGGCGCATGGCCTCGAGCCTGGGGAGGACTGCGTTCACCTCGCGGGCAAACTGCTTGAAGATGCATTGAGAGGCCGGGGCTTGAGCTCCGCCCAAGATGCAGGCGATAGCACGCGGCTCCTAGAAGCCCCCAGCCCCTTCATCTTGATGGTGGTCGCCGTTCCTTCTTGGTGGTGGCGGCAGCGGAGGAAGCCCAGCATTTCCCTGAGGACGGTCCTCGCGAGGCTGATCCCTCCAGGCACCCTCGCGAGGCTGATCCTACCAGCGGTCCTCACGGGGCCGGTCGCGCCACTCCTGGCACGGGCCCCGGTCGTCCCAGCGTCCTCCGCCACGTCCTCCTCCTCGACCGTAGCCTCGGTCGTTGCACTCGAGGCATCGACCGAAGCGTCCGTCACGAATGGCCCTGAGCTCTTGACAATCATTGGTGTTATGGCTGTGCACGTTGTAGACGGCGTAGAATGGTCGGCTGCTCTTGGATGACTCGGGCTGGTCCCTGCCGCGTTTCGTGTCCGGCTCCGCCGCGAGCACGGCGACTCCCTTGCGCTTCACGTCCTTGGCCTTGGCTTTCTTTTCCTCCGGGTTAGCTGCCGGGAGCTCGAGGATGGAAAGGCGCCCTTCCTCAGCCCTTGCGCACTTTGTCGCCAGGTTGAACAGCTCCAGGGATGTGCACAGCTCCTCGTGGATGGCGAGCTCCTCCTTCATTTTGACATCGCGGACGCCATCGGAGGACGCAGAGATGATGGCCTCGTCCGTCACCTTGGGGATCTTGAGATGAACGTTGTTGAAGCGCTGGATGTACTTCTGGAGAGTCTCCCCTGGTTGCTGCTTGACGCGGCGCAGGTCACCTGCGGCCAGGGGACGGGCGCGAGTGCCCTGGAAGTTGGCGACAAAGCGGTCGCGCATCTCGTTCAAGGAGGAGATGGAGCCAGGAGGCAGGTTCGGGAGCCAGGAGCGGGCACCATCCTTGAGAGACATGGGGAACTAGTTCGCCATGACTGTTTCATCGCCGTTGGCCGCCTCGATGCTTAGCTCGTAGAGCTGCAGGAACTCCGCGGGGTCGGGGGTGCTGTCGTAGCGAGGAGGCAGATCTGGCTTGAACTTGCCCGGCCAGGCGACACTATGTAGCTCGGGGGTGAAGGCACGGCAGACCGCCGTGGTCACCGGGGCCCACCGTGGAGGTGGAGCTTGATCTTGGTGTCCGCTCGTTGCCACAGCAAGCGGTGCAAGGCCCTGCCGCGGCAAGCGATCCTGACGTGGCGGTGCGGGGAGTGGTGGAGCGTTCTCCTACGGCTGAGGGACTTCCTGACAGGTTCTTTCTTCACGCGCGGGTGCTTGGGGCGGTGGGTTGCGCCGCGAAGCCGCGCGTCTTGGCACCAGGGCGCCGTCTTGGTGCAGAGGTGGCGGAGGTGCTCCATGAGCCACGTCGCCTGTAGCCGGCGGAGGGCGAGGCAGCGAGAGGGACAGCACAGGGGAGCCCCCTGCAGTGCTGACGAGCTCGGCAATGCGGTCCAGCCAATCCTCATAGAGGTCGTCGACTGGGCGGTCGTGCAGGAGCTCGTGCGCCATGAGCAGCATGGCCCGCGCGTCCATGGGAGCGCGACGAGCGTGAGACGACGAGCCAGCGGGGGCAGGAACGGGGTGGCGGTGCGACCGTCACGCCACACTGAGGGGTGCTACGAGGATGCTTGCTGCTCGTTCCCCGCCGGGCCGGTGGTGGCGTTGGCGGCAGGCGACAGAGAACGACGGGGAGGCCCGCCGACGGGGGCCGTCTGAATGGCACGGGCGGCGAGGGCGGCTCGACGCTCAGCACGGGCGCGACGAGCGTCCGACATGGTCGTGGTGGAGCGGCGAAGCACGGATCGACGAGAAGAAGGCTTCGGCGCACCCCTACCTAGCGCGCCAAATGTCGGATTTCGGGTTCTGGCAAAACCCTTAAGGTTCGAACTCTAGGGTGCGCGCAAAGATCTCCCCCTCACCGATCACGCCCTCACATGCTTCATGAATTCACGTACTAGCTCGCCGAACCCAAAGAACACAAGGACACAAGATTTATGCTGGTTCAGGCCACCGTTGCGGTGTAATGCCCTAATCTAGTGTGGTGGTGGGGGATTGCCTCTTGGGCTGAGGATGAATAGTACAAGGGGAAGAGCAGCCTCCTGAGGAGAGGTGTTCTTGTGCTTGGTGAGTGGTGTGTGGATGAGGATCGCTCCAGATGAGTTCTGGTATGTGAGGATCCAATCAGCTCAGGCTCAGTTGCCTTCTACTGTGGTGGCTAGCCCTATTTATATAGGCCCTGGTCCTCTTCCCAAATATTGAGCGGGAAGGGAGCCAACAACGGCCAATTCGAAAGGGGACAGCTAGTACAGCTGATCTTGACAAAGGTAGTCTTCGCCTGCCAAAGGCTCTGGTGGTGACGCTGTCTTGGGCTCCACGATGACCTCCGTCTTGCCGTCCTGCTGCTCTTGGTCTCGTTGCACCGATATGGAAACCTTTGCCTGACGTCTTGGTACTCCTCGCCTGCGCTTGCCCCCTTAGCACCAAAGAGGAAGCAAGGACACTGTGCGTGTTGGCGCCCTCCTGGCGCCCGCCTGGTCTCGTTCGTCGTGGCTCACGTCACTGGAACCTCGCGAGGTTTGCCTTGCCTTGATCTCTCTGCCCGTCATGAGCCAGTCTGACGAGGCCGCTCCCGAGGAGGTCTTGTGTCATCCGCCTCGCGAGGCTTGGCCCCTCGCGAGGGTCTTGAAAGCTTGTTGGTGAAGATGGGCCGTACGGGCCCGCTTGCAGAGCCACGCCGTGGGCCGCAGACAGGCAAGTCTAGGGACCCCGTTCCCAGAACACCGACAAAACCATAGGCTCCAACTTGGGCACAACACATTGTCCACTACCTCCAAACAGGAGAACTTCCTAAAGATCAAGAAGAAGTTGAAAGAGTACTCTGGAGGGCCTGTATGTATCAGTTTATCAATAACACATTATATAGAAGGAGGCCCAATGGTGCGAAATGGAAGTGCATTTTCCGGGAAGAAGGAAAGGAACTATTGACAGAGATACACAAAGGCACGTGCGGCTCTCATATTTTATCAAGAGCCTTGGTTGGGAAAGTTTTCCAGCAATATTTCTACAGGCCCTCGGCTCTCCAAGGTGCAACCGACCTAGTCACCAAATGTGAAGCCTGCCAGTTCCACTCCAAGAATATCCATCAATCTGCTCAAGCTCTCCAGACGATCCCTTTATCATGGCCATTTTCGGTCGGGGGGGCTCGACATCTTGGGCCCCTTCCCCCGTGCTACCGGGGGCTTTGAATTCTTGTATGTTGCAATCGACAAGTTTACAAAGTGGCCGGAGGTGGAGCCCGTGAGGAAGGTGACCACACAGTCAGCTATCAAGTTCTTGAAGGGATTGGTGTGCCATTTCGGAGTACCCGCCAGAGTCATCACTGACAATGGCACCCAATTCAGAAGCCGCGCCTTCATGCAATACGTTCAAGCCCTCAGAAGTATGGTCTCATTCGCCTCTGTTGCCCTTCCCAGAAGCAACGGACAAGCTAAGAGGGCAAACGCTGAAGTGCTGCGAGGACTCAAGACAAGAACATTTGATAGGCTGCAAAAATGTGCCAGGCAATGGATCGTCGAGCTGCCGGTGGTTCTTTGGTCCCTCTGTACGAGACCAAATCGAGCTACCGGCCACACTTCCTTCTCCCTAGTCTATGGGGCAGAAGCAGTGCTCCCCACAGAACTCATAAACGGGTCACCTCGAGTATTTGCCGACGATGAAGTAGCGCAAGAACAGCACCGGCCTGATGACGCCGTGCTCCTCGAGGAGAACCATCTCCAAGCTGCTGTACATGTTGCACGATACCAGCAAGCCATGCGTCGCTATTTCAGCCACAGGGTCCACACCCGGTGTCGTGAGGAAGACGACCTTGTCCTTAATCGTGTTCAGTCCGCCAAGGGTTTCAACAAGTTGACGCCAAAGTGGGAAGGCCCTTACCGGGTAGTATGAGTCACCAGACCTGGCGCAGTCCGTCTGGAGACCGAAGATGGCATCAAGGTGCAAAACTCATGGAATATTGAGCATCTTCGTAAGTTCTACCCATAAGGCGCAGCTGCGGGGCCCCTGATGTTGCATGTAACCCCTTGTACAAAGTCAGGCACAGACCCTGAGCAGCAGATAAATAAACGAAGCACTGGGGGCCCCTAAAACTTGCATGCATGCATAGCATAACATGAACTTGCCATGAGCATGTAGATGAGATCATATGTTGCTATTGTTTCCCTCTGCACTAACTGCAGGGCTCTTGCCGTGGACTCGATCCCGAAAAGAAGGAAAGGAAACAAGCCTACATATCGATCCCCGACAAGCTAAACAGATAAGTTCTCTTTTTATCCATACATGTCTTTGTTAGAAGAAAACTTGTGCATAGAGAAACCTTGTCGCCTTTGAAGCATTTGTGATCCCATCCTTTGACCCAAACATTGCTTCGGTCAGGAAGGTTGTAGTCGCATTTGGCAAGAAAAAGGTCGACAAGAAGCTGGTCCCTCTCCTTGTTTTCGAAGCCCAACAGGCCCGGCCTCTGCGACAACATTAGAAGGTGCCGACAAGATAGCTTGCCGAGGAAACTCGTTTACTTAAAAGTATAAAGGTGTTCATCCTTTGCATGGATAGGTTACATGCACAAGTACCCGACAAGGCTTGTCTTTTTCATTAATATGCTAGTAGGCAAGTACAAATTTTACAGAGCAAAACATGGATAAAATAGATTACATATTTAAGACTAAAGTTTGGCAATCGCCTACATATTTTAGACTGAAAAAAGATAAGCGCCCCGTAAGCCCTTTCTTGTTCCTCTCCTCCTAGGAATTACAGTGGGATGTGAAGAGGGAAAAAGGAGCGCCTGGGCAGAAGCCCAGCCTGACCCCGTGAAGACTCAATGGCAGCAGCCTGACAAGATCGGGAGTGGCAAGGTTGCCAAGGCAGCGAACTAGCAGAATGGCTAGCCGCACCACAGCCGCCACCGGGACAGCTGGATGCGCCCAACAAAAGGCACCAAGAGAGCCTCCCCTGACAACCATCCCGAAGAGGCTGGTGATGATGGTGCCGGGGCAGGCGAAGAGACGAAGAATGGAGCAGCAGGCTAACAATAGGAGACGAAGGCGTCAGTGCCATCGTACTCCGACTTGACGCCTACCATCCGCCTTCCTCGTCTTCGCCAGTTTTCTCCTCGTCACTGTCGCTCCGGGAAGGCGCTGGTCCCCTAGCCTGACACATCCTCCACGGAGACTGTCGATGGTAGTGGCGGCACCCAAGGCGTGTTAAGAGCACCGTCCCCCACTCCGGCGGGTAGAAGGGCATCCCCCAACCTCGCTGGAGAGAGCAGCGACTGGAGCCCCAATGGTCCTGAATGCAGTACTACAAATAGGCACGAGAAGCCCTGAGGACTTCGCCGGCAAGTCCATGGACTCCGGCGGCTTGCTGCAGAGTCGACACTCCAACCCCGGACAGATAACTTGTATAAAGAATATGAGAGCTCTACCATCAACGAAGGGCGCGGCGCCCCACACGCCGAGGCCGGTCCGACCACCACAAGTGCGTCGCCACCAACTACAGTGGCTCCAGCAGCAGCCGCCACATCTCCTGCAGCCATGGACCAAGCCTACTCCCTGGGTGTGTACACGAACACTCAAGGTCATCACCCCTAAACGGAAGCCCGGGGCCGAGGCCCGACCTCTCTTTCTCTGCATGAACAAGATGAACAAGAAGAAGAAGGAGAGGCGAGGATGGGTGCTTCCGTTCACCCTCGCACTCCCTTTTATTGGAAAGCACGGAGCTGGGAGCTCCTTCCAACCCGACCCGCTTGTATCACTAACAGCAGCCCGGCTCGTTCACCGCCCCCTTGCGCCAATCCGGAGCGATCGAGTTTTTGCCACGGCACCCTTTCCCGCGCCATCCACCACCTACCCCGCACAATGCATGCGGCATACATGGCGGAGAAAGCGAGCATGGTGGGAAGAGTGAGATGGCCGTTACCTCCCTGTGAGTTATAGTCAATCACGGGCCAGTACGGAGTTGGCCCCACCGCATTCGGCGTCTTGCACGATGCACGAAAAAACCAGAAACTGACTCAAGCCCGGGTTAATGAAGAAGGAATGAAAATATCAAGGAATAAGCTACCACAAGCCCTCTGCCTGTGTACTTGAAAGGGCCTACCCCAATGACGCTCGGCAGCGCGTTCGGGCCAGGCCCGGGGGCTCCTGTCGGTGCAACAAACCTTGGTGTATGTTGCCCAAACTATACACAGGCACAAGGGCAAGAATGCAGCGGCAAGACAAGACCAAGCTAAGGAGATAGCTCTTTGAGGAATCAAAGGGCGGATGAAGAAGACCAAGACAAGATAGAAGAGCAATATATCACTAAGGAAAAGCCTACCTTGCCGGGCAGGCGAGCCTGGTCAGGTCGAGGCTATATCGAAGAAAAGTCTCAAGATTTCTCCGGTAGGTTTGCCAGGGACGCCGAGGGTGGATCGCCAAGCCAAGGCACCACCGCTCCATCACACAGCAACTCAAGTCACTTATCAGTGCGGTGTCGAGCCCCAAAGTGATTAAGTGGCTGTCATTTGGCACGTGGCAGCCATCTGGGGAGAAGATTCACCCTTCATGTGAAAGGATCGAGAAGAGGTGTCTAGAGGGGGGTGATTAGACCCTCAAGAAGAAAAAGTAGCAGTTTTAAGTTCTTCAAGTTGAGGTGGAGTTCTAGCACAAGTTTAAACATTCACAATACTTTTCAAGCAAGCACGGTAGGATTATATGAGCAGCGGAAAGTAAAGCATGCAAGTTGCAAGAAAGTAAAGGGATGGGATTGGAATGTGGAAACACAATTGGAGACACGGAGATTTTTGGCGTGGTTCCGATAGGTGGTGCTATCGTACATCCACGTTGGTGGAGACTTCAACCCACGAAGGGTAACAGTTGCGCGAGTCCACGGAGGGCTCCACCCATGAAGGGTCCACAAAGAAGCAACCTTTTCTATCCCACCATGGCCATCGCCTGCGAAGGACTTGCCTCACTTGGGTAGATCTTCACAAAGTAGGCGATCTCCTTGCCCTTACAAACTCCTTGGTTCAACTCCACAATCTTGACGGAGGCTCCCAAGTGACACCTAACCAATCTAGGAGACACCACTCTCCGAAAGGTAATAGATGGTGTGTTGATGATGAACTCCTTGCTCTTGTGCTTCAAATGATAGTCTCCCTAACACTCAACTCTCCCTCACTGATTTGGCTATGGTGGAAAAATGATTTGAGTGGAAAGCAACTTGGGGAAGGCTAGAGATCAAGATTCTTGTGGTTGGATTGGAATGTCTTGGTCTCAACACATGAGTAGGTGGCTCTCTCTCAAAAAATGAATGCTAGAAGTGTAGGCATGTTCTGATGGCTCTCTCACTGATGGAGAGGAGGGTGGAGGAGTATATATAGCCTCCACACAAAATCTAACCGTTACAAACAAAAGAGCCAACTCGATCAGACCGAATGTATGAACTCGGTGAGACCGATTCAGTTCAAAATGTGAAGGTTAGGATTTTTGGTGGGAGCGGCATGATCAACTCGGTGGGCCGATGTGCTAGGGTTAGGGTAAAACCTCAACTCCGTTTGACCGATTACTCAAACTCGGCGAGATCGATCTTGGTAATAAGAAAACAGAGAGTTGGTCAAGCAAACTCGGTGGGATGGACTGCATATCTCGGTGAGACCGAAATAATTGCAATCGGCAACAGAGAGTTTGCAAGCCCATCTCAGTGAGACCGAGATCCCATCGGTGAGACCGAACTGATTAGGGTTTCTGGCAGTGGCTATGTCAAGTGAACTCCATGGCGCCAGATGAATCAAATCGGTGGGGCCGAGTTTGACTTTTGGTATGGACATATTTGGAATTGAGAAAGTAGTTGAGGGCTTTGGACCATATCACTAAGCACTTTGAGCAAGTAGACCATTAAGCAACACCTCATCCCCTTCTAATAGTATTGGCTTTCCTATGGACTCAATGTGATCTTGGATCACTAAAATAGAAATGAAGAGTCTTGAGCTTTTGCTAATAGTTGTCCATAGCATTTTGAAGGGGTTCCACATCCTCTTGTCCATGCCACGCCTTTGCTGAACTTTCTGAAATATACTAGATGAAAATATTAGTACAACAAGAGATATGTTGACATTAATTACCGAAATCACCCAGGGAGCACTTGTCCTTTCAGTCTCCCCCTTTTTGGTAATGTATGACAATGTACATCAAAGCTTTAGATAAAGATATGAAGAATAACAAGAAAAGCTTTGGAAAGACATGTAACATGCATAGGCTACCCCTACATGTATGCAATCATGTAAATATAGGATATAAGAGCATGTGAATGAATAAGCATGTCAGAGCAAGCCATGAGTTACATGTATCTTGGTTATATGCATCAGAGCAAATGATGTTAAATATAGGAAATGTACCTTCATGTTCATGAGTGCTTCTTGCAAACAATATGTACATCAGCAAGAGATCATCATGCACATGAGTGTGATACATATACTTACCTTGTGGTCTTGAGCTGGCTTTGGAGGAGGTGAACTTGAGAAAAAAGGGTTAGATAACACAGGAACACCTATTAAACAAAGCAAGTAGAGAAAACCACAAGGGGATGACATGTATAGAGTGAGTACTTAGTACTCTATTTGGATATAGACATATCCCCAAAGAATAAAGATATGCAAGGAATTCCAAAGATTTTCTTCCCTTAGATATGCACTCTTTCTCCCCCTGAATCTGATATTGGATAATGGGAGAAGATAGGGTAAGAGAAAATCAGACCAAAGCAACATAACAAATACTTAACTTAACATGTCTTTCCCCTCTTAAAGACATGTGACTTCTCTCCTCTATGGTTGATAAGCATCTGGAGAAGCTAAGATGTGCTCTTTGATAAGCTTTGATGTGCTCTCTCTCTCCCTTTGACATCAATTTCCAAGAAGGGATCTTCTGGACCATGAGTCAAGTAGTTTTGGTCCTTGAGTAACATTAAAAAGCAGCATGTATTTTAAGATGCTAGTAGAGGACAAGAATCATCGAGTGGAGCTGGAAGAGAAAATGACAATGACAATGGCAAAACGTTTTCTCAGTAGCAAAATCGGTAAAACCGAGTTATTTTCATCGGTGACACTGAGTTGGTAGTGTCATAGATGATGCATATCCGTCAGACCGGGTTTGTCCTTGTTGGTTGAACCGATGAACAATCTACAATGTGACATTGCAGTTTGGTCTAGCCGAGAGGAAAAAATTGGTGAGACCGAGTTCAATGCTGAAGAAAAGATTTTGTCATCTCAGCTCACTAGGCAAATAAGACTCACGAAGATTTGCAAGGTATTAACTGAAAGATTTGCAATGAATTGGATGTAGGGAATGCAGAACATAATAGACAAAAAGATGAAACGTAGATGAAGTGAAAAGGAAACAAACAAGCTAGGCGCAAATGCAAGAACACAAAGAAACACTAGAGAACTTCATCTAGAATTGGTCGGCGACAAAGTCACCTATGTTGGAGTATATTGACTGAGGAGTCAAGGGAGAACACTAGATCGTAGGTCATACTAATCGTTTAAGCTCAAAATGGGGTTACCATTTTTCATTTAAGCATTTTGATGTATTCACGTCTTGTTGAGCTGCTTTGACCCATGTCTTGGGGTAAAGCATCTCTAAGATGGAATGACATACCTTGGGTGGTAGTGTTGATCTTGATCATGTAGTTGAACTTGTGTAGGATGCTCAAGGTTGATGTAGCTCATCAAGAGCTGGGAGCACGAGTTGTAGTTTGAGTTCATCTACCTACATGGGTTAGTCTTACAATGAAGAGCACTTGTGTATCCAAAATGACAAGCATGATATTTGATACCAAATGAAATTTGATAGATAGAAATTGTCAAAGGATATGTTGAAAGGATTTATGCTTCCTTGTCTTCAACCACCATGTTGTAGAGACTTGGTGATGTAAAGATTGCTCAAGATGTGAGTGAGTTGCAATCTCATAGATTGGGGTTCATCCAAGTACCTACAAGGGTTAGATGACATGCAAGTGTACAAGTATAGATCCATGACATATGATCATCATCATAAGAGAAATATCAAGGATTAGTCAAAGGCTCATGCCTTGCATGTATCCAAATAGAGTTTCTACTCCAAGTTTGAAGCATCAATGATGTTCAATTCACATCTCAAACGGCAAAATACTTTGTCATCAAGCGGTTTGGTGAATATATCCGCCAATTACTTGTCGGTACGAACATGCTTAAGATCAGTGTCTCCTTTAGCAACATGATCTCGAATGAAATGATGACGAACTTCAATATGCTTAGTTCGAGAATGTTGCACGGGATTGTGAGCAATCTTAATAGCACTTTCATTATCACAAAGCAATGGAACATGTCTCACATATATCCCATAATCTTTTAGAGTTTGGTTCATCCAAAGTAATTGAGCACAACATGAACCGGTGGCAATGTATTCCGCTTCAGCGGTGGATAAGGATACCGAGTTTTGTTTCTTGGAGGACCAAGACACAAGAGATCTAACAAGAAATTGACAAGTACCCGAAGTGGACCTTCTATCAACCTTGTCACTGGCATAGTCCGAATCGGGGTAGCCAACAGGATCAAAAGAAGACCTCTTAGGATACCAAATGACAAAGTTTGGTGTATGAATAAACTATCTCACTATCCTTTTCACAGCCTTAAGATGACATTCCTTAGGGGTCGCTTGATATCGTGCACACGTGCACACACTTAGCATAATATCGGGACAGGAGGCACATACATATAACAATGAACCAATCATAGAACGATAGACCTTTTGGTCAACCGGTTTGCCATCCTTTGTCAAGTCAAGATGTCCACTAGTAGGCATGGGTGTTTTCATACCTTTGCTTTCTTGCATGTTGAACTTCTTGAATAAGTCCTTGGTATACTTTGTTTGAGAAAAAAAGGTACCCTCCTTGGTTTGCTTGATTTGCAAACCAAGAAAGAACTTGAGTTCACTCATCATAGACATCTCAAACTTCTCCGACATTAGCCTTCCAAACTTTTCACTAAAATGAGGGTTACTCGAACCAAATATGATATCATCCACATAAATTTGGCACACAAATAATTTTCCACTAACCCTTTTAGTAAAAAGAGTAGGATCAATCTTTCCAAGCTCAAAGCCTTTTTCAATAAGGAACTTGGTCAAGCATTTATACCATGCTCTAGGAGCTTGTTTAAGACCATAAAGAGCTTTGTGAAGTTTGTAAACATGATTGGGCTTATTAGGATTAACAAAGCCGGTAGGTTGTTTAACATAAACTTCCTCCTCAATTTCACCATTTAGAAAAGCACTTTTAATGTCCATTTGATGCAAAGTAATGTCATGGTTATTGGCATAAGCAAGTAATATGCGTATGGACTCAAGTCTAGCAACGGGAGCATATGTCTCACCATAGTCCATACCTTCGACTTGAGTGTAGCCTTGGGCGACGAGACGGGCCTTGTTGCATACAACTTATCCATCTTCATCTTTCTTATTCTGAAACACCCATTTGGTACCAATGACATTTTGGTTGTTGTCCGGCTTCTCTACCGATATCCACACTTGGTTCCTCTCGAAATTGTGTAGCTCTTCGTGCATGGAGTTCACCCAATCCGGGTCATCAAGCACTTCTTCAACCTTCATAGGTTCAATACTAGAGATGAGTGAATTATGTTCACAAAAATTAGCCAAACAAGTTTTAGAGTGATTAATTCTCCCGGTTTGGATATCATCAAAGATTTGTTCGACGGGATGGTCTCTTGAAACTCTTGCTCTGACTCGCGAGAGCTTTTGTTTGGGTTGGGGTAGAACATCCTCTTCATCATCTTGTTCATCCTCTTGGCCTTCTTCTTTGTTGGTGTTGTTGTTCTCTTGTGGAGGTGGAGAAGGAGGTTGACGAGGTTCATCTTGGTGCACATCCTCGTTTTCTTCATCTTGGCGTGTCCCACTTGTGGATGCCTCCGAGTCAACTCGTGGTTCACCTTGTCGTGAGGTAGAAGCTTCCACTTGGACGGACGAGGTACTCTCCTTCACCTCCGTTGGGCGAATCTTGCCAATAGACAAGTCTTGGATTGCTTCCGAAGGGTCCTTGTCTCCTACATCAATTGGAAATTGCTCTACTTGCAAGCCGTTAGATTCATCAAACTTCACATCTACCGTCTCTTCAACCTTTCGGGTGGAATTGTTGTAGACACTGTAAGGGTGAGAGTTTGAGCCATAACCGAGTAGGAAACCCTCATGATATTTAGGAGCAAATTTAGAGGGACGATGCTTATCAAGAATATAGCACTTTGTGCCGAATACTCGAAAGTATCCAACTTGGGGTTTGTTACCGGTGAGAAGCTCGTATGCCATCTTGCCGAGTA
Source organism: Triticum aestivum (assembly GCF_018294505.1). Classification (NCBI taxonomy): domain Eukaryota; kingdom Viridiplantae; phylum Streptophyta; class Magnoliopsida; order Poales; family Poaceae; genus Triticum; species Triticum aestivum. The sequence goes on from NC_057805.1 coordinate 263,164,087, forward strand.
GCTTGTGAAGATATAGACGATTTGTTGCATGACAAGCTGTCTCAACCGCTTCCCCCCAAAAGTGTTTTGGTGTCTTGTACACATCAAACATCATTCTCGCCATCTCAGTATGAGTCCAGTTCTTCCTCTCAACAACTCCATTTTCTTGAGGCGTGTACGTAGCCGAGAACTCATGTGAAATCCCTTCTTCGTCAAGAAAGGTATCCACATTTGCGTTCCTGAACTCTATTCCGTTGTTGCTGCGAACCTTCTTGATCTTCACTTCAAATTGATTTTGGGCCTTCCTAGCGAAGTTCTTGAAGATCTTTTGGACCTGCGATTTATCATCTAGAAAGAACACCCTCATAAATCTCGAAAAGTTATCGACAATGACTAAACTGAACGAATTACCACCGAGACTTTTCTAGGCGTTTGGACCAGAACGATCCATATGAAGTAGCTCGAGCGGTCTTCTCATGGTCATGATGTTTTTCGCGGGGTGGCTTCGTCCAACCTGTTTTCCTGCTTGACAAGCACTGCACATTCTATCCTTGTCAAATATAACGTCTTTTACTCCAAGGATATGATCACCTTTAATAAGCTTATCAAGATTTCGCATGCCCACATGACCTAACCTTCTATGCCACAACCAACCTTTAGAAGATTTAGCAATTAAGCAAGTTCTAGGTTGAGCCTTTTTAGTGAAAGCTGTCAGGACCCCGATTCCAAGTCACATCGATCTAGCCGGTAACACCTCATATCACTTTGCAGCCTCACACGTGGTATTCCCACGGGTGTCGCCTTACCATGGCCCGGGACCGTTTGCGCCTTTTGGCTCACGTATATGATAGTGTCGCTAGCATCCATATGACAGAGAACCCGGGCCGACATGACTAGTCGTGAACCCAAAGTGGCACTAACTTATGGGTACAGACATACATGAATCAACATCGAGCATGTCGGTCAACAGCGTGCGAATCTGGGCTGTAGCACTGGGCTAACAGGACTCCGGTGAACCGGGCTGTAGCAGGCTAGGCAGGACTCCGGATGTCACCGCGTGACATTTCCCCGAAAGGACAGACACAGGAACGAAGTGAATCACATGTCGGCCAGTCAAGTGTTCCGGAGCAGTAGTGCTAGGCTAGCAGGACTCCAGTGAACCGAGCTGTAGCGGACTACTATGGCTCACGGAAACACAAGACTACATTTCCCCATAAGAGAGGCTACCAAGGATAAACAACTAGGTTGTCGGATCCCACACATACCAAGCATTCCAATCATACACACAATATGCTCGATATGTGTAAATACAACATGGCATCACAACAAAACTCTACGACTCAAAGTATTTATTCATTAGGCTCTGAGGAGCGAGATATTACAAACATGGGTCTCATGATCCAAAATTCAGAGCATACAAGTCAAAGCACATGCGGAAGCTTAACATGTCTGAGTACAGACATCTACAAATGAAAAAGGCTGAGAAGCCTGACTATCTACTAGATCCTGCCGAGGGCACAAGATCGTAGCTTAGGTATCAAGCTAAACGTCGAAGTCCATACGGAACTACTAGCGAGACTAACGTCTCTCTCCAAAACATAAAATAGGCAAACGTGAGTACAAATGTACCCAGCAAGACTTACATCAGAACTAGCTACATATGCATCGGTATCAACAAAGGGGTGGTGGAGTTTGACTGCAGCAAGCCAGCTTTGACTCAGTGGCTATCCTAAATTATGACTACAAGTAACTCTTTTGAGGTGGCGCACACGAGTCTACACATTCACCATATCAATACACCATTATGGGTTCGCTCTCGTCTCCCTACGAGACCGCCATCCATAGCACTCAGGCTTATCTTGCGCATTTTAGAGTATCCACTTTCACTTGTCTATGAACTGTACAGGCAACCCAGAAGTCCTTCACCGCAGACACGGCTATTCGAATAGATTATGTTTCCACCATGTACACATCATGTATCTCGGCAACCTTCAAGCGGAAGCCTGGCGAGGGTGTTGGCCACGACCTACCTAAACACTCAAGTCTCTAGTCCAGGTTTATCGCCTATTCAGGTTCCATCCGCAGGGAGTCCGACTGAAGTTTCCACATACGGCCCCGAACGATGTGAGCAGGGTTCCCGAGACACCAAACGGGCGCCCAGTACACCATGCCACGTGCCTACCGCATCACAGCCCACCCCGCGGGTCAGTGCTTCGCACGGCCTCCAGCATACTACAAACACCAGAAACTACTTGCAACTCCTGGACAGAGGACAAGGGTGGTTAAAAAGCCGAGAGAGTCAATTAAGGATCCCAATGTGTGGTAGTAGCTGCTCATGGATCACAAACACAGAACTTAGTTCCTGAGGACGGTTTCAATGAGACAACCCACCATGTACTCCTACATGGCCTCTCACCGCTACCTTTACCAAATCGTGTTCACACACTTAGCTCACACATAGTAGGACATGTTCATCACCATTCCAATTCATTCCCGATGAATCAGACCTGACTCAACTCTAAGCAGTAGCAGTCATGACAAACAAGCATGAATGAGTAGGCACATCAGGGCACAAACAACTCCTACTCATGCTAGTGGGATTCATCTATTTACTGTGGCAATGACAGGTCATGCAGAGGAAAAGGGGTTCAACTACCGCAGCAAGTAACAGATGAATCGTTGTTGTCCTAATGCAGTAAAAGAGAGCAGGAGCGAGAGAGTGCAATTGTATCGGAATGAACAAGGGGGTTTTGCTTGCCTGATGGAGTGGTAGTAGGATACGGCCCTTCAGTCGGATAATCGTGGGTATCCTCGGAGGCAGAACCTACCACGAAAGATACATCAAACACATCAAACACAAGATGATATGCAACAATATGATGCATGCTATTACATGGCAATATGAATGTGTTTTGGGATAATGCAAGCTAGAACAGTTTGAAATGAGTCCATTTGAACCAAAGATTCAAATGCAAACCCATTTTATGAAGTCATAAAGGTGCATTAACTTGTTTCACTTGAAAAGCAAGTTTAACGTGTTTTGACATTCATGAACCATTACAGATGGATAGATTGGATTTTTCTGATCAATTTTCATATATAAATCTTTTCATTTGGAGTTACAGATTAATTTATATGAATTTTTTAAGTTTGCAACATTTTCTGGAATTTCCTATATAAGAATAAATCTAGTAAATGCTTTATTGCGTCAGCAGTGCGTCAGGGTGATGTCAGCAGTCAATGGGGATGGTCCAGGTCAAACTTGACCAGTGGGTCTCGCGTGTCAATGTCATTAGTCTATCTAATCTTTAGTTAGTCCTAATCCTAACTTAATTAGCAGGCGGGTTCCACCTGTCATAGACCCAGGGGTCAAACTGGGTCCACCCAGGGTCAAACTCGGTCAGCGGGGTTAAACTTGCCGGTCAACACGGTCAACCCGCCGGCGACAACAGAGACGGCGGGGCGGCTCGGAAATGCTCTACAGGGCACCATTCGAGGCGCCGTTGGGCTCTACGGGTAGCTGGCGCAACGGCGCATCCGTTGGTGGCCGTGGCTGGGCCTGGGGTGGCCGGAGTCGATGGCGGTGAGCTCAGTTGTGGCCACCAGAGTTCGGGTGCGAGCTGGGACGCGGTTGCGGTGGCCGTGGCGATGTGCGTTTAGCACCTAAGGCGTCTACGTGGTGCGGTGAGTTCGATGGGTGCATGCCCGGGACCAAATGGTCACCGGAGCATCACCGGAGACGAACGCGGGCAGCGGCACATTCGGTTGCAGGCGAGGTGACGACTACGGAGCATGAGGGAAAAACGGAGAGGGGAAGCAGGAGCAGGGGCTCACGGTGGGTGCGACGAGCTGCTCAGCGGGCTCGGGGGAGGTCAGAAGCGAGCGGGGCGGCGGAGGCGATCTCGTCGTCAGGAGATCGAAGACGAGCTCGGTGAAGACGTTCGGGGGCCTCCGGCGGGGCATGGCTCGGTGAGGCGGTCGAGGAAGAAGTGACGGAGCTTTTGGGCGCGTCGGCGAGGCGTGGGGGAGGCGGTGGCCACGGTGGTGGCGAGCGGCGGCGACGAACCCGTTCGGCTAGGTGAGAGAGAGAGGTCCAGGGGAGGGGATGAGCACGGGGGAGAGCGGGAGGGGGTCGAGGGGAGCGCGTGGCGTCTCTGGGGACGTCCAGGGAGAAGCGGCAAGCAGGAGGTGGCCGGGGCGTGTGGTCGCGCGCGTCGGGCACGCGCCCAGCGTCCTCCTGGCGCGGTGGAGACGACGACTGGCAGCGCCAGTCAGCTGGGCCGGTGCAGATGGGCCACCAGGTAAGTGGCCCAGGTAGGTTCTCTCTCTCTCTCTCTCTAGTTTTTCTATTTATTAATGTTTTCTATTTTCTGCAATCTGTTTTGATTTGATTTAAAACATCAAATCATTTTTTGAACTTTCTGTAAATTGTTATGTGAGCTCAGGAACTAGTCCAAGGTCACAGGCAACTTACAAAAATATTTGAACTTTATTTCTTATATAACAGAAGTAAATTCAACTCAAATATGTCAATGATTTAAGTCAAAGGCCCAAAATAAATATTTATGTGATTCCAAAAATATTGGTTTGAATTTTACCTCTTACCAATATTTTCACAGAGTAACAGGAACATTTCTTTGGACTCATTTGATGAGAATTAAATGTTTATTATTTTTAAAAGGTTTCTAAGGCTTTGAAAATTCCCTCAATTCAAATTTCAGAATTTAGACATGATGATCATGCAAGGACAAGCAAAGGCTAAACTAGGGTTGTGACAACTCACCCCCACTAAACAGGAATCTCGTCCTGAGATTCAAGACGTGAGGTAAGAAGACAGAGGGGGCACAAGACCAACACAGTCTTCGCGATCCAGGTTGCACCTCATAAGGTTGTTGATTCGTTGCATACGTTGATCTTGACGTCCTCGCTTTTGAGATCTTCATCCACGGAATGACAACGGAAAGAAACTCTACTAGGATTGATCTTCTCGAAGATCGAGTTATACAAGATCAACTCACGGAATGAGATGTTGAAACATCTCGAGTTGAGACACAAAACACATCGAGAGGGATGGAAGAACAAATGACGATGTCTGAATTGGTGGGCAACAATTCCACGCTTAGAGAGATGGTGGATGGTGTCAAGGTGGCGAGGAAATAATTGCCATGATCCCATAACGGGGCACCTTGGGGGAGGTGACTCATAGAGTTATTCCCTTAAATGGCAAAAAGAATTACTTTTGATATCTAGATCATTGAAACTCTTTATACCAGCCTAAGGCAATCACAATCGATCGTTTGGCGGAGTTCAAAGGAATGGCATATCCGGATTCGAATGGATGATGTGGACTACCTTGTTGAAGGCAACGCGATGGATGATTTTGCTTATCATCGGGAATGGATGGGACCTATGGTAGGACCACTTTTGAAGATGATCCTAAACAACAATTACATAGAGGGCAGCCCATGGGAATTGGCACAATGGCGGTGCAAGCTGGGAACCAAATGTAGATGTTGGGAATGTTCCAACCATCATATCCGCCTGAGATTCAGATCTGGTTGGTGTTAGGATATTCCAGACTTAACCAGTCTAGAGAGAAAAATGAAAGATTGCAACACAAATCCATGAGATGGTGTTGCGAGATTCTCGGGACATGAACTACGATAGCAAGCTCCAAAACATGAGCTGGTTCTGCTACATACATATGAACACGTTGTTCAAGACAAGCATGACCACGTGGTAGTCTTACAACGAAACACTGCCGAGTTCTGATTGGGAACCATCATTGCGGAGAGCGAAGTCCTACGCCTGTACCTTTGGGTCCTTAAGGATTAGCACTTAAGAACTTCTTTTCCTTGAACAAATCAATCAGTGGCTTGGTATGGTAGGGATTACACATGGAGTGGAGGTAGCGAGCCTATCAAACCATGGAATACTTTGCACATGCATGACTAACTTGGGATGATTCCGGAGAAACCAAAAACAATCTTTCTCAATTCACGGCGGCAACTTTCACCTAATGCACGTGAACTTGGAGAAAGTCACTTCTTACACCAAACATGTATTTCATGAACGGGACATGAAGATAATGCTTACAAAAGTTTCCAATACTAGCTTGATGTTCAACATGAATCATGGAGGAGACAAGATGCTGCTGATGGGCTCAATAGCAACTCATCGGAATTTCCATATCACTGGACTTCCACCATCATGTGAACATGGTGATAGCATTGGTCAGACCAAAAGATGTAATGGTGTATGCTCGAGGGATCAACCATGAGTAAGACAACATTACGAACACCGTTGGTTCTAATTTGATTTGACGACGGCCCACACTCAAATCAAGGTTTGGGCAAGACGATAGGTTCAACCACCGATCACAAGGACCAATCGATTAAGAAATCATCTTTCTACAACAAGCACACAAACACAAGATATCCCTTTGGAAATGAACTAGGTTAGACGAGCTTTTATCTTCCAACTCTCCAAGTTGTTGCTTAGCTCGACCAACTAGCTCAGGGGTATTCAACACAGATTCTTGGAGAAGGGGTGGTTTACAAGGAACCAACTTGATCACGAACTCAACATAGCGGTCAGGTGACAACCTAGTAATACTTCCGAGAAGATAATCGGAAAATCACGAACCACCGATATGCTATTAAGCTCGAGAACAATCTTGCTTTTCGGGGCAAGACGTTATGACCAAGAGAGCGAGGGACTGACACAATCCTAACTCATTGATCGAAGAGTGCACCAGGAAAAATGGACTAGGTAGCACAATCAGTCTTAGAAGGATAATTCAATAAGCAGCACGCTAAGAATGAGAGTATTGTCCATTAACTACAAAGCAACGGAATAGCTAGGAGTATAGATTTCACACATCACGATTCACTTGTCGGCGTGCCGGTTACAATAACACGGGAACCGAGGAATGAACAATGATGGTAAGAAGTATCACTGCGTCAAGAATTCATAAGAGGTGGTGCAATTCTCATGACATTCTTGGCATAAGATGGTAATACTTCAGGGTAGAACAGAACAAAAGCTGGATTGGCATTTTGATCTGTGGGATACAACTACTTTGACCCAATCCTAGAAATGGATGAGGTACTGGAGTTTGTTTCTCCTAGTCATTCTGAACTAGAATGGCTTGACGGCCACAAGAATAATAGGCATCGATGAACACGAATGCACAACTATTCCTGGCTATCAATTGATAGACGAGGGCCAGAAAACAGCTAAAGAAGGACAACTCAAAAGAACATATGATTTTCTGAGTTGCGGATGCATAGATTTAGTATGTCAAACAAGTTCAACATATTTCTTCCAGATAATCCATGCAGAAAGGTAGGACTGGCAGATTCACAATGCCGAATGGAGAACTCATCAAGAGCACTCTTATTGTGATGTTTTGGTTCAGCAAGGAACTTCTGCCATAAGTAGTTCATGGTATTGGAAGAAGGTACCACGGACCTTGAGGACTATCGCAAAGGTTACTAATATCCTAAAGGAACTAGCAATCACTATCAACATGAAGTAAGTAGGGTGAATTTTGGGCTCAAAAAACCAGGAGTAGAATACCTACTACTAAGTACCATCACGGGATGCTTCCGAGAATAATGGCCAGAATCATCACACTGGGGATACAAAACATTTCTAGATTACTAGGTGATCCTCTAAGACACATAGGGTCATAATAATAGCTCCAACACAAATGTCAAGGCAATGAAGTACCTCAACACACTAGTTAGTGTGGTTGATCTGGCACAAAGGAACTTCAGAACGGTAAGAAGGAATTTGCAAATGCATCGGACTGTTTAGAAACCTCGGATGACTCGGACAGCATAACGGCTGTAAATGCTCAAAAAGATTTGAGACATCCTGCAGAATGGTGGCATAACCACTCAACATCACAGTATCAAGGTTCCGAGACCAACTATGAACACACGGAAGTAGTAGAAACTGAGCTAGGCTTAAATCCATCAATCCTATAAGTCTCTATCATAGTAATTCATCATCCTGATAGATAGATGAGAAGGCCTAGTTCTTAATCCACGTAGAAGAGAAGAGGTTGACTCAGATCAGAAGGGCATAAGGTAAAGTAGTAAAAAGACCCTTACGATTCCTTCCACAATCAATTCCCTTACATAACTAAAGAATTTCTAGACTCAACTTCGACCAGTTTGGCTTCGTAATTCTACAGGCAGTCAGGCTCTGATACCAAAGCTGTCAGGACCCTGATTCCAAGTCACATCGATCTAGCCGGTAACACCTCATATTACTTTCTGGCCTCACGCACGGTATTCCCACGGGTGTCGCCTTACCATGGCCCGGGACCGTTTGCGCCTTTTGGCTCACGTATATGATAGTGTCGCTAGCATCCATATGACATAACCCGGGCCAACATGACTAGTCGTGAACCCAAAGAGGCACTAACTTACGGGGACAGGCATAAATGAATCAACATCGAGCATGTCGGTCAGCAGCGTGCGAATCCGGGCTGTAGCACTGGGCTAACAGGACTCCGGTGAACCAGGCTGTAGCAGGCTAGGCAGGACTCTGGATGTCACCGCGTGACATTTCCCCGAAGGGACAGACACAGGAACGAAGTGAATCACATGCCGGCCAGTCAAGTGTTCCGGAGTAGTAGTGCTGGGCTAGCAGGACTCCGGTGAACTGGGCTGTAGCGGACTACTATGGCTCATGGAAGCACAAGACTACATTTCCCCATAAGAGAGGCTACCAAGGATAAACAACTAGGTTGTCGGATCCCACACATACCAAGCATTCCAATCATACACACAATATGCTCGATTTGTGTAAATACAACATGGCATCACAACAAAACTCTACGACTCAAAGTATTTATTCATTAGGCTCCGAGGAGCGAGATATTACAAACATGGGTCTCATGACCCAACATTCGGAGCATACAAGTCAAAGCACATGCGGAAGCTTAACATGTCTGAGTACAGACATCTACAAATGAAAAAGGCTGAGAAGCCTGACTATCTACCAGATCCTGCCGAGGGCACATGATCGTAGCTGTGGTATCAAGATAAACATCGAAGTCCACACGGAACTACTAGCGAGACTGACGTCTCTCTGCAAAACATAAAATAGGCAAACGTGAGTACAAATGTACCCAGCAAGACTTACATCAGAACTAGCTATATATGCATCGGTATCAACAAAGAGGGTGGTGGAGTTTGACTGCAGCAAGCCAGCTTTGACTCAGTGGCTATCCTAAACTATGACTACAAGTAACTCTTTTGAGGTGGCGCACACGAGTCCACATATTCACCATATCAATACAACATTATGGATTCGCTCCCGCCTGCCTACGAGAACGCCATCCATAGCACTCACGCTTATCTTGCACATTTTAGGGTATCCACTTTCACTTGTCTATGAACTGTACAGGCAACCCATAAGTCCTTCACTGCGGACACGGCTATTCGAATAGATGATGTTAACCCTGCAGGGGTGTACTAGTTCACACACGCTCTCGCCACTTACCGCCATGTACACGTCATGTATCTCGACAACCTTCAAGCGGAAGCCTGGCGAGGGTGTTGTCCGTGGCCTACCTAAACACTCAAGTCTCTAGTCCGGGTTTATTGCCTATTCAGGTTCCATCCGCAGGGAGTCTGGCCGAAGTTTCCACATACGGCCCCGAACAATGTGAGCAGGGTTCCCGAGACACTAAACGGGCGCCTGGTACACCGTGCCACGTGCCTACCGCATCACAGCCCACCCCACGGGTCAGCGCTGCGCACGACCTCCAGCATACTACAAACACCAGAAACTACTTGCAACTCCTAGACAGAGGACAAGGGTGGTTAAGAAGCCGAGAGAGTCAATTAAGGATCCAAATGTGTGGTAGTAGTTGTTCATGGATCACAAACACAGAACTCAGTTCCTGAGGACGGTTTCAATGAGACAACCCACCATGTACTCCTACATGGCCTCTCACCGCTACCTTTACCAAATCGTGTTCACACACTTAGCTCACACACAGTAGGACATGTTCATCACCATTCCAATTCATTCCCGATGAATCAGACCTGACTCAACTCTAAGCAGTAGCAGGCATGACAAACAAGCATCAATGAGTAGGCACATCAGGGCACAAACAACTCCTACTCATGCTAGTGGGATTCATCTATTTACTGTGGCAATGACAGGTCATGCAGAGGAAAAGGGGTTCAACTACCGCAGCAAGTAACAGATGAATCATTGTTGTCCTAATGCAGTAAAAGAGAGCAGGAGCGAGAGAATGGGATTGTATCAGAATGAACAAGGGGGTTTTGCTTGCCTGATGGAGTGGTAGTAGGATACTGCCCTTCAGTCGGATAATTGTGGGTATCCTCGGAGGCAGAACCTACCACGAAAGATACATCAAACACAATCAACACATGACAATATGCAACAATATGATGCATGCTATGACATGGCAATATGAACGTGTTTTGGGCTAATGCAAGCGAGAACAGATTGAAATGAGTCCATTTGAACCAAAGATTCAAATGCAAACCCATTTTATGAAGTCATAAAGGTGCATTAACTTGTTTCACTTGAACAGCAAGGTTAACTTGTTCTGACATGCATGAAACTGTTACAGATGGATATATTGGATTTTTCTGATCAATTTTCATATATAAATCTTTTCATTTGGAGTTACAGATTAATTTCTATGAATTTTTGAAGTTTGCAACATTTTCTGGAATTTCCTATATAAGAATAAATCCAGTAAATGCTTTATTGCGTCAGCAGTGCGTCAGGGTGACGTCAGCAGTGAACGGGGACGGTCCAGGTCAAACCTAACCAGTGGGTCCCGCATGTCAGTGTCATTAGTCTATCTAATTCTTAGTTAGTCCTAATCCTAACTTAATTAGCAGGCGGGTCCCACCTGTCATAGACCCAGGGGGTCAAACTGGGTCCACCCGGGGTCAAACTCGGTCAGCGGGGTTAAACTCACCGGTCAACACGGTCAACCCGCCGGCGTTTAGCCGCCGGCAATGATAGAGACGGCGGGGCGGCTCGGAAATGCTCTACAGGGCACCATTCGAGGCGCCGTTGGGCTCTACGGGTAGCTGGCGCAACGGCGCGTCCGTTGGTGGCCGTGGCTGGGCCTGGGGTGGCCGGAGTCGATGGCGGTGAGCTCGGTTGCGGCCGCCGGAGTTCGGGCGTGAGCGGGGACGCGGTTGCGGTGGCCGTGGCGATGTGCGTTTAGCACCTACGGCGTCTACGTGGGCCGGTGAGTTCGATGGGCACATGCCCGGGACCAAATGTTCACCGGAGCATCACCGGAGACGAACGCGGGCGGCGGCGCGTTCGATTGCAGGCGAGGCGACGGCTACGGAGCACGAGGGGAAAACGGAGAGGGGGAGCAGGAGCAGGGGCTCACGGCGGGTGCGACGAGCTGCTCAGCGGGCTCGGGGGAGGTCAGAAGCGAGCGGGGCGGCGGAGGTGATCTCGTCGTCAGGAGATCGAAAACAAGCTTGGTGAAGACGTTCGGGGGCCTCCGGCGGGGCGTGGCTCGGTGAGGCGGTCGAGGAAGAAGTGGCGGAGCTTCTGGGTGCGTCGGCGAGGCATGGGGGAGGCGTGGCCGCGGTGGTGGCGAGCGGCGGTGACGAACCCGTTCGGGTAGGTGAGAGAGAGAGAGGTCTAGGGGAGGGGATGAGCACGGGGGAGAGCGGGAGGGGGTCGAGGGGATCACGTGGCGTCTTCGGGGACGTCCAGGGAGAAGCGGCAAGCAGGAGGTGGCCGGGGCGCGTGGTCGCGCGCGTCGGGCACGCGCCCAGCGTCCTCCTGGCGCGGTGGAGACGACAACTGGCAGCGCGAGTCAGCTTGGCCGGTGCATATGGGCCGCCAGGTGATTGGCCCAGGTAGGTTCTCTCTCTCTCTCTCTGGTTTTTCTATTTATTAATGTTTTCTATTTTCTGCAATTGGTTTTGATTTGATTTAAAACATCAAATCATTTTCTGAACTTTCTGTAAATTGTCATGTGATCTCACGAACTAGTCCAAGGTCACAGGAAACTTACAAAAATATTTGAACTTTATTTCTTATATAACAGAAATAAATTCAACTCAAATATGTCATTGATTTAAGTCAGAGGCCCAAAATAAATATTTCTGTGATTCCAAAAATATTGGTTTGAATTTTACCTCTTACCAATATTTTCACAAAGTAACAGGAACATTTCTTTGGACTCATTTGATGAGAATTAAATGTTGATTATTTTTAAAAGGTTTCTGAGGCTTTGATAATTCCCTCAATTCAAATATTAGAATTTAGACATGATGATCATGCAAGGACAAGCAAAGGCTAAACTAGGGTTGTGACAAAATCAACAATGTATAGATCACCTCTACATATACCGGTAAAGACCATATTATGATTATCTCTTCGAAATACTTGGCAATCTACTTTAGTTAATTGGACATTGAAACCAAAGTCAGCTAGTCTAGATACGGAAAGTAAATTATAGCCAAGTGATTCAATGAGCATAACAATTTGGATGGAGCTATCATGTGAGATGGCCACCTTACCAAGGCCAGCCACCTTACCCTTTGAGTTATCACCAAAAGTGACATATTTTTTAGGGCTGTCATTTTCAGCAAGCTCACGAAACATATGCTTGTCTCCGGTCATGTGATCGGTACATCCACTATCAAGAACCCATCCAATTCCTCCTGCCATGTAGTCGTGAAGGTTTTCCATAAGACCAAAGTGTCTCATAGACTCATCGAGATCAAAATCACTATCATCATCCTCATCATAGTATCCATGTTCAACGTCATCTTCTGTTTGACCATCACCTAGAGAGACGGATTCATTAGATGTATGACCATGGCAATGTTCATCTTTATGAATTCTAATGACTTCCGAGATGATGTTACTAATGATTCTAACATCTCCTTTGGCACGCATAAGGTCACGAAGCTCAAGTAAACAATCACCAAACTTAGGATCATTAGGATTCATTTTATTTAAAGCAATGGACTTTTGAAGAATCACATCTACATTTTTCAAGGAATAGTTTGGAAATCGTTCCTCAAGAAATCTCCATATGGTGTAAGCACATTCAAGAGTAGGCAAGCAAACAATCAAATTTCTGGGCAACCTTCTATTGATAAGATTGATAGTTCTAAGATTACGGATCATGTCGTGAGACTCGTCAGGGGTAGGATGCAAGGGGTCAACAAGGGGCGCACAAGGGCTAGTAATGTACTTATTCAAGTGGCATTCATTGAAAATCTCAACCATCTCATTTTTCAAATAATTAAAGAACTCTCCATCAAGAATAGGCACTCTACGTTAAAACTCCCCATCATAGACTCATCCATCTTCCTCCAATGGTGATTAAACCAAAGCAATGGAGACCAATGCTCTGATACCAATTGAAAGGATCGAGAAGAGGTGTCTATAGGAGGGTGATTAGACCCTCAACAACTAAAAGTAGCTGTTTTTAAGTTCTTCAAGTTTAGGTGGAGTTTTAGCACAAGTTTAAACATTCACAATACATTTCAAGCAAGCATGGCAAGAGTATATGAGCAGCGAAAATTAAAGCATGCAAGTTGCAAGAAAGTAAAGGGATGGGATTGGAATGTGCAAACGCAATTGGAGACACGAAGATTTTTGGCGTGGTTCCGATAGGTGGTGCTATCGTACGTCCACGTTGGTGGAGACTTCAACCCATGAAGGGTAACGGTTGCGCGAGTCCACGGAGGGATCCACCCATGAAATGTCCACGAAGAAGCAACCTTATCTATCCCACCATGGCCATCGCCCACGAAGGACTTGCCTCACTTGGGTAGATCTTCACGAAGTAGGCGATCTCCTTGCCCTTACAAACTCCTTGGTTCAACTCCACAATCTTGACAAAGGCTCCCAAGTGAGACCTAACCAATCTAGGAGACACCACTCTCCAAAAGGTAATAGATGGTGTGTTGATGATGAACTCCTTGCTCTTGTGCTTCAAATGATAGTCTCCCCAACACTCAACTCTCTCTCACTGATCTGGCTTTGGCGGAAAGATAATTTGAGTGGAAAGCAACTTGGGGAAGGCTAGAGATCAAGATTCTTGTGGTTGGATTGGAATTTCTTGGTCTCAACACATGAGTAGGTGGTTCTCTCTCAGAAAATAAATGCTGGAAGTGTAGGCACGTTCTGATGGCTCTCTCACTAATGGCTCTCTCACAAAATCTAACCATTACACAGAAAAGAGCCAACTCGGTCAGACTGAATGTATGAACTTGCTGAGACCGATTCAGTTCAAAATGTGAACTTTAGGATTTTTGGTGGGAGTGACATGATCAACTCGGTGGGACCGATGTGCTAGGGTTAGGGTAAAACCTCAACTCGGTTTGACCGATTACACAAACTTGATGAGACCGATTTTGCTAATAAGTAAACAGAGAGTTGGTCAAGCAAACTCGGTGGGACCGACTGCATATCTCGGTGAGACTGAAATAATTGCCACAGGCAACGGAGAGATTGCAAGCCCATCTCGGTGAGACCGAGATCCCATAGGTGAGACCGAACTAATTAGGGTTTCTAGCAGTGGCTATATCAAGTGAACTCGGTGGCGCCAGATGAATCAAATGGGTGGGGCTGAGTTTGACTTTAGGTTTGGACATATTTGGAATTGAGAAACTGATTGAGGGCTTTGGAGCATATCACTAAGCACTTTGAGCAAGTAGACCATTAAGCACCACCTCATCCCTTTTTAATAGTATTGTCTTTCCTATGGACTCAATGTGATCTTAGATCACTAAAATTGAAATGAAGAGTCTTGAGCTTTTGCCAATATTTGTCCCTAGCATTTTGAAGGGGTTCCACATCCTCTTGTCCATGCCACGCCTTTGCTGAACTTTCTGAAATATACTAGATGAAAATATTAGTCCAACAAGAGATATGTTGACATTAATTACAAAAATCACCCATGGAGCACTTGTGCTTTCATCGTGCCACCCGTCCAGAGGCGTGTCAGGCAGACAGGGCGAGAGACGGCTAAAGTGGCATGGCAAGGCTTGCCGGGCTACACTCACGACGTGACACTAAGTGGTGCATTTAAGGCGCCTTGTCCTGTGTGGAGAGTTAGGCATGATAGCAATGTTTGCTATCTAATCGCTGGGTAATGACCAATTTGGCACTGTGGTAACCCCTTAGCCTATAAAAGGAGGGCCATTGGCAACCTAGAATAGGATTCGGACCCTCGTACACTCTTACGCGCATAGCTGCTCTCCCCGGGGTGACCTTGCCGGGTTTGAGTGATGTGTGTTCGTCACGGTCCTCCATCCAATCCACCAAAAAGCAGGAGTAGGGTTTTATGCTTCGCAACGGCCAGAACCTGGGTAAAAACCACCGCGTCACCATTGCCGTGTTGTGCAATGGTATCCGCTCTTTGTGCAAGGTGCCCCTCCCCCTTGCCGAACCACAAGGGGCCGATGGCCCCATAGGTGATCGTGTTCTGCCACGACAACGACGCAATCTACTGTGAAGCTGGGGAGTGTAATAAGCAGGCACAAAACGTTCCCTCATGATTCACTTCATGTCATCCCATGTCGCTGGTCGCTCGTGAGTACGGTTCCTATTATCTCACCTACAAGAGCATACTCTGTAAATTCCATTGATGCAACAGAACGTCCAAAAATCTGATTGAAGTAGTTGTGTGACCATCCAAAATCTGA
The DNA here is from genome assembly GCF_018294505.1 of Triticum aestivum. Taxonomy (NCBI): domain Eukaryota; kingdom Viridiplantae; phylum Streptophyta; class Magnoliopsida; order Poales; family Poaceae; genus Triticum; species Triticum aestivum. The sequence continues at coordinate 263,179,767 of NC_057805.1, forward strand.
TTTACGCACATCTCCCACTCCAAATATTTCTCCAGGTCAACACAACGTCCCGAGAATTCAGGTATCGTTATCTTGATTCGACCCAAACCATCATCCTCGTGGCACCATTGCCGCCATATTCACGGCGCTGCCCAGTATGGTGGTGATCCCCAGCATCATGCCGTGGTCGGTGAGGTAAGCCTCCACGGGCATCAGAATCCTCAGAAAAATCATCATCGTTGTCGCGGTCACGACGCCATCGTGGTGAGAAGGACTCTCGTGGTGCCACATCGCTCGCCTGAAGGTGCTGAACTGCAGCAGTGAGCCGATTAAGACTCCTGTTCCACCTGTAGACTATTAGTGTGTTGTCGGTTGCTGGCAGTCAAACGCTCGTTCGACCTGTCCTCGACACCTACAATATTTGTCGACAATTCTTCAACCCTTGTACCAAGCTTCCTGTTGGCTCCCTTGATCAACATCAGATGGATACGCAAAACATCACTTATCTGCAGATCCATTGAATTCATCGTCCTCTTCATGATCATATTTCTCATGTTGCGAGTTCACCATCTTTCAAACAATTGAATCAAATAGCAGGAAAAAAAATTGTACCATGATCAACCTTGCTCTGATACAACTTGGTGCGACCGTCGACGGAAAATTGATGGCGCGTATGCTTTCCCAATCTTTCATGGTACACTGATCTCAGATGCAAACCTTCCTTGTTTAACTTCCCAAACAGCCAAGTAGCAAAATAGCAATGAACAGTACAGAAACTAGGTTTACTAGATGCAAACCTAATTAAACAGCATGCACACCCTCGCTGGAAGTACGTTGACGATTCTGAAAGAACCAGCAGCAAACTAGAGGCCTCACCTCCAATCTTATAGCCAAAAGAAAATGAAACCAGATGGGTTCTTCAACTAAATCATGCACAGATCAAGGCCGCCATCATCTGGTGATTTTTCTGGTTTAACTTACGTGAAAAAAATTGTCCCTCGATACACGGCTGGATGGCCTTATATGTAGTACACGTAGGCACAAGGTTGCACCATCCTGGACTCCTATTTGTTGGTGTGGAACGACACCTATGGGATCACAAGAATCCCTACTACGGTTGTCGGGGCGCGGGGTTGCGAGAAGAGCATATTAGTAACCAGCACGAGGATCGTTTACCCAGGTTCGGGCCGCGAGGATGCGTAAAACCCTAGTCCTGCTTTGGTGGGTGTATTTCAGAGAGTTCTTGAGCTCTTGAACTAGCTGTGGTGAGTGTGTGGTTCGAAAGAGCCGAATCCTTCTCCAGTATGCCATGGGCCTCCTTTTATAGTCGAAAGGGGCTGCCACAGTGGCACACAGGAGGTGGAAAGGCGCACAGTGCTATGAGCTTATCGCTCGTATTACAGGACAAGACGCATTTAATGCGTAGCTTAGGCGTCCCCTTGCTTTATCGGGGACGGGGGCGAGGCCCGTCCCGTCCGTCGCCACTCCTCTTTGCTTCGACACGTGCCCTGGCTAGTGACGCATGCGGTGGTGGAGCCTCCACGAAGATCTGCATGCCGCCACGCAGGCGTTTGATGAGTTGGCCTGGGAGCTGCATGTTGCCACGCAGGTGCCCGCCTAGCTGGTTGGGCTGGCAGCCGCATGTGAACGGTGGTGGAGACTTGGTTGGTGCGGGCCTGGTAGTGGCCCTGCTGGCGTCTTCGGTGAGGGCCTTGTCGGGTGGCCCAGCAAGGGACTTGCCGTGGCGCGCTGTCGTCCCTGGCAAGGACCTTGCCGGGGGTCTGGTGGCCTTCCTCGGCAAGGATCCTACCGAGGATCGTCGTCTTCTAATCCTCATCTGATCTTGAGTGTTCCTTGTCTTCACAAAGATCTGCATGCCACCATGGAGGTGCCTCCCGAACCCTGGCCCAAGGTGATGTTGGAGACCGTGGGCTCAAGGGTGGCTCGCTCTGTTGGTGTGGGGCGAGCTGCCCCGGCAAGGGTCTTGCCGGGGCTGCTGAGGCTGCCCCGGCAAGGGTCTTGCCGGGGGACCCTGCTTCGTCCCTCTGCTATTTGTGGTCTTGGCCATGGCGTTGCTCTGGTTATCTTGGGCTTCGGTCTTACCTTGGCTCACCTCCCCTGTTCTGCTTGGTGTGACCGTGGGCGCGGCTCCGACTGCCGGTGCATAGGTAAAGGGGTACAAAAGTGTGCCCCTCCTTTTGTACACCGACAGGAGCCCCCCGGCCTGGGCGACACATAAGCGCGACATGTTGTTGGGCCAGGCCCAAAACGGTGCGCGGGCAGACGGGGCGGTTTTTACCGCGGTAAAACTTTTCGCGCGCTGCACTTCCCACGACCCGTGCACGGCGCGGCGTGGCGTGGAGGGGTGCGCGTGACGTGGGCGGCATGCGTGGGGCGGTTCCTGCACGCATGCGTCACATCGCAGTAAATGGGCAGCTCGCGCCTTCCCCATGAAAGGAGGGAGGCATGGAGGCGCGGCTTATTTACTGCGCGGGGCCGGGTTGCGGTCTCCAAGGCGTCCACACCCCACGATCACTGGGTGGGGAGAGGTCGTTTCACCAGTCCCCTCGATTCTGCACGTTTGCCACGCGTCCTCCATGCGCTTGGGGTGGCAAGCGGTCGAGGCGGGAAATCGGGCCGTCGCTGGTTGGGGCAGCGGGTCGGTCTCGATTCCCCGCGCCTCTGGTGGCTGGATTGGCCGATTGGGGCGGCCGAGCCCCGACCCCGCCCCTTTATAAGGAGGGGGAAGGGGGGAATGGCATCCCGCACTCTTCTGTCATCTATCTCCTCCTGCTTCCGCTTCTTCCTTTCACTCGCCATGGAGAAAGGGAATCCTGGTCCTTCGTCGGTGGCGGCGAGGGTCGCCGCTCGACAGCATGTCCCTCCCCCTCCTGAGCCCGCGGTGGTGGAACCGGCCGTGAGGGGAAGGGGGAGGGGGCGAGGCCGGGGCAGAGGTCGTAGTGCTCGGGGAAGAGGAGGACGGGGCGGCGCGCCGGCTTCGCCCCCGCCAATGATGCCTTTTCCGATGGAAGGCCATGTTGGAGACCAGCCCCGCGAGTTCTTCATCAGGCAGCGCCGGCCTCCACGTCGCCATCTTCGTCTTCCCACCCCGTTTGCCCGGGAGATGGAGCATGACCCGCCCAATCCCTCAGATTGCACGTGAGGGGCTGTGGGAATGGGGGCACGCGGGTCGACGTCGACTTCCCGGCTCCTCGGGTCATGTACCTTCGTCGTGGATGGAAGACGTTCGCTCGCATCCACAGCCTGATGGCGGGGCTCGTCCTCTACTTCAAATTAATGGTGGATGGCCTGCTCTCCGTCAAGGTCTTCGGAGACTTCGGGACTCGCCTAAAGTGCTGCGTGGAGAGCTCCTCCGACGGAGATTCCGACGATGGAAGCTCTTCCTCGAGTGAAAGTGATGAGAAGGACAGCGGGGTAGATGAAGGGGACGAGTCCGACTAGGCGTCGGACGCCCCGCGCCTGGGCGGGTGCGGCAGCAGCAGCATCTGCACCTGGCAGCTCCTCCGGCAGAGTTTTGCCGGGGGTAGGGCCAGCTCATTGAACTTCTCGGGGCCGTCTCCTTGGGCGGCTGGCGTTGGGATGTTGCGGAAGAGGAAGAGGGCGGGCGGCAAGGCCGTCAACTCAGAGTACGCGGGCACCGACACCTTCATCACGTATTGCCGGTCCTGCCGCCTCGTCTTCCAGCTCCTTTCCCGGCACCGTCATCACCGGCCCACCCGTGGGCGGCCACCGAGGTGTTCTCTTGGTGCTTTCTGCTGCTCGTAGCTCGCCTAGGCGCCCCTTTTGCCCTTTCGCCTCCTTGACCTGCCTCCTGAGGAGAGGGACAAGAAAGGGATCATGGGCATCTTATCTCTTTTTTAATCTGTAAGCGTTCAGACCTTGTTAAATTTAAAGCTTGTAATCCTCCTTGTTCATGTTTTTCATTCCGTACGGACTGTACCTGTGTGGGATGCTTTTAATGAAAAAGGGATGTTTGCTGGGTTTTTCGTTTGTGGGTAGACCCCGCGACAAGGAGCGAATCCTTGTTACAATTTAAGATAAATGTTTTCGCCCGGCAACAGGCCTTGCCGTCCCCCCACTTCGCTCGACCATTCTCGCGCCCTTGGCGGAGGCAGGGACGAAGCGAGCTTAGGCTCCTCGTTCTACTTCCTTGTCACCGCGACTACAACCAAATCCGGGCCCAGGAGATAATCCTTGGGTATAGAAAAGGGGAGCACGGTGGCCTAGAAATAAAACGAGGTTTCACATATCCCAGTTCCATTCCGAAATGCATGATATAGGATGAAAGACTTATCTGGATCTGCAGCCCGCGTCAACCTTGTCTTGCCGCGGTTGGATCCTTGTGCTTGCAGCCCCCGGCAACTCTGGTTTGCTGGGGTTGGGACGTCGGTCCGTTTCCTTTCTTCCAAGTAGCTTAGCAGAAGTGCTCATGTGCCCTGCAAACCAAAGGAGGACAGAAAAGAAACAGATAGACGCGCACACGACCTCTAGGCTAGGGGTTAGTCGCCGCTAAGCACTATCAACCCTAACCAAGGAAGAGACTCGACCTAGCATGCATGCTATAACTTAGGGTGCCAGCGCTTCATTTATTTATGCTCAGGGTCTGCGCCTGGCTTTGTACAAAGGGTTACATGCCTTGCCGGCAAAGCTTGTACAAAAGGTGGCTTGCCGGGAGGCCCGGCAAGCCGCGCCTTATGGGTAAAACTTGCGAAGATGCTCGATGTTCCAGGAGTTGCTCACTGGGACAGCATCTTCGGTCTCCAGGCGGACTGCGCCGGGCCTGGTGACTCGTATTACCCGATAAGGGCCTTCCCACTTTGGCGACAACTTGTTGGAATTCTTGGCCGACTGAACGCGCCGAAGAACAAGGTCGCCTTCCTCAAAGCTTCGAGCCTGAACCTTGCGGCTATGGTAGCGGCGCAGGGCTTGCTGGTAGCGTGCTGCTCTCACAGCCGCCCGAAGACGATCTTCCTCAAGGAGCATTGCGTCATCTTGCCGCAACTGCTCTTGCTCAAGCTCATCATAAGCGAGCACTCGAGGTGACCCGTATATGAGTTCCGTGGGGAGAACTGCCTCCGCCCCATATACTAGGGCAAAGGGTGTCTGTCCGGTGGCTCGATTTGGCGTCGTCCTGATCGACCAAAGAACCGCCAGCAACTCATCAATCCAGCGCCTTCCACTCTTGTGCAGCTTGTCAAAGGTCTTCGTTCTCAGGCCTCGCAACACTTCAGTATTTGCCCTCTCCGCTTGGCCGTTGCTCCGTGGGTGTGCCACGGAAGCAAAACAGACCTTGCTACCGAGGTCTTGAATGTATTGCATGAAGGTGTGGCTTGTGAACTGCGTGTCGTTGTCGGTGATGACTCTGTTTGGCACACCAAAACGGCAGACCAGTCCCTTGAAGAACTTGACGGCTGATTGAGCAGTCACCTTTCGCACTGCTTCCACTTCCGGCCACTTTGTGAACTTGTCGATTGCAACGTACAAGTACTCAAAGCCCCCGACAGCGCGGCGGAAAGGGCCCAGTATATCGAGCCCCCAGACCGAGAATGGCCAGGAGAGAGGGATTGTTTGAAGGGCTTGAGCTGGTTGATGAAGCTTCTTTGAATGGAACTGACACGCTTCACACTTGGTTACTAGTGTTGTCGCATCTTGGAGGGCGGTGGGCCAGAAGAAACCTTGTCGGAACGCCTTGCCGGCAAGGGCCCTCGATCCTATGTGGGAGCCACATATGCCTCCATGTATCTCCGCCAACAGCTCCAGTCCTTCCTCCCAGGGGATGCACTTCAATTTCACACCATTCGGCCTTCTCCTGTATAGGACGTCATCGACGAACTGGTACAAGGCAGACTGACGGGCTACTTTCTCCGCTTCTTCCTGCTCCTCAGGAAGCTCCCCTCTTTGGAGGAATTGGACGGTATGCTGCGCCCATGCCGGAGCCTGGGGCTCGATGGCAAAGACCAAAGGCATCCCTTCCGCCATGGGAGCGGCTGTATCTACGGCCAGGGCTTGACGCCCTGCCGGAGCCAGTTGCTCTTGGGCAGGCTCAGTGCGCACGGCAACATCCTTGCCGACCGTCCCAGGGGGCTCGGCGGGAAGGTACTTGCCGGGACCTGATTTCCTCCGCTTGTTCTACTCTGTTGATGGTTCGACGGATGGCTGAGTTAAACGGAGCAAAAAGGTACCCGGCTCCACAGGTAGCTTGAATGCAGCACGCTTTGACAGGTAATCGGCGCTGTCGTTCTCCGCTCGGGGGACGTGCTCCGCTTGGATGCCGTCAAAGCGCTCCTCCAGTTTTCTCACGTCATCTACGTAGGCCTCCATCAATGGGCTCTGGTAATCCTTGTTGACCTGCCTAACAACAAGCTGCGAGTCACCCATGACGATGAGCTTCTTAACCCCGAGGTCAGCCGCGATCCTAAGACCGGCGAGCAATCCCTCGTACTCAGCAGTGTTGTTGGTGGACATCTCCCTGGGGAAGTGCATCTGGATCACGTACTTGAGGTGCTCTCCGGTGGGTGCGACGAGCAGCACACCGGCACCGGCGCCTTGCAGCGAGAAAGCCCCATCAAAGTATATGATCCAGTCGCGGTCTGCTTCCTTGCCAGGGAGAGTGGTCACCTGGATTTCTTCGTCAGTCGTTGAGGTCCATTCTACAATGAACTCCGCCAAGACTCTGCTCTGGATTGTCGAGGTACTTTCAAACTTCAAACCGAAACTTGATAACTCCAAGGCCCATTCCACAATCCTTCCGGTTGCATCTGGGTTATGCAGTATCCGTTGCAACGGGAGGCGGGTGACGACAGTGATCTCGTGGGCTTGGAAGTAATGACGCAGCTTCCTCGAGGCCATAAGGAGGCTGAAGAGCAATTTCTGCACACCGGAGTACCTCGATCTAGCTCCCTGCAAGAGGGAGCTGACAAAGTAAACTGGGTGCTGCATCATCTTCTTCTTCTGCACCACCTCACTCGACTGCGCGGGCACTGCCTTGGTGGCATCAGACTCTGCCGGGGGCCTCGCCTTGCCAGCACCAGGCCCTGCCGGGGGAATCTTTGGCTTGCCATCCGCTAGTTCTGCCGCCGTCACTGCCTCCTCGTCGACCTCCCTCTGTGCCACCAGTGCGGCGCTGACCACTTGATTCGACGCCGCCAGATACAGCAACAATGGCTCTTGTGGTTTAGACGCAACCAGTATTGGCGTGGAGGAAAGGTATTTCTTCAGATCCTGCAATGCTGCCTCGGCTTCTGGGGTCCACTCCATTGGGCCTGCCTTCTTCAAGATTTTGAAGAAAGGAAGGGTGCGCTCGGCGGACTTGGAGATGAATTGGCTCATGGCGGTGACGCAGCCGGTGAGCCGACGCACATCCTTGATCCGCTTGGGCGCCTCAATCTGCTCAATAGCCTTGATTTTGTCTGGGTTTGCCTCGATCCCGCACTGTGACACAAAGAACCCGAGAAGCTTGCCGGACGGAACGCCGAAGACACACTTCTCAGGGTTCAGCTTGAGGTTGATCTTGCGCAGGTTGGCAAATGTCTCTTCCAGATCTTGCACAAGAGTTGCCCCGTCTTTGGTCTTGACCACTATGTCATCCATGTATGCTTCCATATTTCTATGGAGCTGGGGTTCAAAACCAATTTGGACTGCTCTTGCAAATGTCGAGCCAGCACTCTTCAACCCGAAAGGCATCCGCAAAAAGCAATACGTACCACATGGGGTGATGAATGTTGTCTTCTCTTCATCTTCTCTTGTCATGAAGATTTGCTGGTAGCCCGAGTAGGCATCGAGGAATGACAACAGATCACACCCGGCCGTGGAGTCGACAATCTGGTCGATGCGCGGCAACGGGAAGGGGTCCTTAGGACAAGCCTTATTGATATATGTGTAGTCAATACACAGCCTCCACTTCCCATTTGCCTTGCCCACCACTACCGGATTGGCCAACCACGTCGGGTGGAGCACTCCTCTCACCAAACCTGCCGCTTCCAACTTCCTGATCTCCTCTGTGATGAACTCCTGCCTCTCCAGACCCTGCTTTCTGACCTTCTGCTTGATGGGCCGCGCATGAGGACAGACAGCTAGGTGGTGCTCAATCACCTCCCTGGGAACACCGGGGATGTCGGATGCTTGCCACGCAAACACGTCGACATTTGCCCGCAGGAAGGTGACGAGTGCGCCTTCCTATTTGCTGTTGAGGGTGGAGCCTATGGTGAAGGCCCCTCCCGTGCCATCCTCCCTGACGGACACCTTCTTGGTCTGCGGTGGCTCAGCTCTGGATTTCTTGCTCTTGCCAGTAGAGCTCTCTGGCACGTCCTCGACGGTAGCACAACACTCCGAGGAGGTGCGCTTGACGGAGTGGGTGAGAGAGGTCTTGCCGGGCTTCTTCTTCCCTCCCGGGCCTTCAGCGGCAAGAGCAGGTGCCTTGACGGCAGCTGCTGCAATAGCTTCCCGGTAGAGTTGGTCGGCGCAAATCAGCGCGTCCTTCTTGTCAGAGGGGACGGAGATGATGGTCAACGGCCCGGGCATCTTTAGCATGTTGTAGGCGTAGTGTGATGCCGCCATGAACTTGGCTAGTGCCGGGCGGACGAGGATCCCCTTGTAGGGCAAGGGGATCTCGGCCACGTCGAAGATGATCCTCTTCGTCCTGTAGTTCAAATCTCCTCCAAACGTCACGGGCAGTGTGACCTTCCCCTTCGGCTGGCTCCTCCCTGGATTGACCCCTTGAAACGTGCCCGTTTCCTCGAGGTCTTCATCAGGAATTTGCAGCCTTTTGATCACGACGGGCGAGACCAAGTTCAGGCCGGCCCCGCCGTCAACCAACATCTTGTTCACCTTGAGGTTGCGTATCGTTGGTGAGACCAACAATGGCAAACACCCGACCGCGGTCGTGCGGTCAGGGTGGTCCTCGGCGTCAAAGATGAGGGCCGTGCTGGACCACTTCAGCGGCTTCTGAGCATCGAACAACGGCTCTGCTGTTGTAATCTCACGCGCCCACTGCTTGAGCTGGCAGTGAGAAGTATGCAGCGAGGCGCCACCATCGACGCACATGGCCTCCGTAGCCTTCTGGAACTCTTGCTCACCGGACTCGTCGTGATCATCGTCTTCTTGTTTCTTGTCACGGCCCCGGGCGGGCCTCTCTTGCTGGTTGTCCTTGCCGGGGCGGCTTCCTTGGTCGCCACGCTTCTTGCCTGATCCCTCAGCACCGTCCTTACCTTTCTCCTTGTCCTGCCTTTCATACTCGGCCTTTTGCTTTTCAGCAAGCAGCTCGACTTGTCGGCAGTTCTGACATTGTGGCCCTTGGTGCGGTGGATCTTGCATTACTGCTTGCCGGAGCCCCCTGGCTTGTCGGTGGCTGCTAAGGCCCGGCAGGCGGCGCACCCGGCAATCTCCTTGCCGGGGCCGTCTGCCTTGACCTTCTTGGCAGCGCCGGTGTCGTCAGACCCCTCGACGGCAAGTACGGCCTTGCCCTTGCATTTCCTGTTGCGACGCCGGCCCTTCTTTGTCGGGGTGGCGGCGTCTTCGTTGGTAGAGTTGGTTTCCGCACCGGCGTCTTCGCCGGGGTACTTCCTTCCCTCTTCAGCCCGGGCGCATTTATCGGCCAGAACGTAGAGCTCGGCCACATCCTTAACCTTGGTCATCGCCAGCTCTTCGTGCATCTTGCGATTGTGCACGTTCTGGTGGAACGCGCTGATCACAACGGCGTGATGAACGTCAGGGATGTTTTACTGCACCCGGCTAAACCTCTGGATGTACTTGCGCAGGGTTTCCCCTTCCTTCTGGGGGATGATATGCAGATCGCTGGCCTGGCCATGAGCTTGATGGCCTCCTGTGAAGACGCCAATGAACTCATGGCACAGATCCGACCAAGAAGAAATGGAATCCGCCGGCAAGTGCATCAACCAAGACATAACATTGGGCTTCAGCGCCAGCGGGAAATAATTGGCAAGCACCTTGTCATCGCGAGCTCCGGCCGCCTGTATCACGATGGTGTAGATGCTGAGGAACTCGGACGGATGGGTCTTGCCAGTGTACTTCTCGCCGACGTCGGGCTTGAACGTGCGGTGGGACAGCCACTGGAACTGCCGCAGCTCACGAGTAAAGGTCGGGCAGCCCACCTTGTAAGGTAGGCCGCCGGAGCCCCCCGGTGCTAGGTGGTCCATAGCAGGCCCCGCCCGCTTGTCCGACTGGTGGCGTGTATCACGCCGGCGCTCAATAGTGGTCCGAGCATCTTCGTGAGCTCGTTCTCGAAGAACTTGGCGCTGGTCGCGGTGGGTCCGCGGGTCGGACGACGCTATAGAGATGTTATCACAAGCGTCGTCACGACGGGCAGACGCCCGCGGCGGCCGGCGAGGAGGAGGAGAGTGCACCATGGCCGCAGCTCTCCCGGTCCTCCCAGCGCCAGCATGTGGTGGCTCGGTGGAGCGCCGCCCCGAGGGCCCCACCGGTCGCGGATCATCTTTGTTGGCGACGGCGACGAGGCTCCGGATGGTGGCCCTCCACTCGTCGAGCTTCTCTGCAGCAGGAGCGAAGTCGAGGAGCAGCTGCGCGCGCGCCAAAGCTTCCGCTGGCGTAGGTGGCAGCGCTAGCTGTGTGGACCGTGGCGTGCTTCGACTTCTAATCATGTTAGAAGGAGCTCCACCACGACCCAGCGGTCGCGCGCCATTTTCGCCAGCACTTCGGCGGGCATGCTGGACTCCTTCATCCCGCGAACGACGCACAAGGCTCTTCCCACGGCGGTGCCCAGGGTCGCCGGCGTGGTGACGCTGTTCGTCGCGCACACCATGGGAAGAGCGCGCAGTGGTCGCCGGCATGGGTGTCTTGGAGGTCGCTGCGTCGCCCGGAGGTGGCACAACGACACCCCTGGAGGGCCCCGCGCCGCCTACGGGGGGCCAGCTCCGTCTTTGGATCTGGCGACGTGCGGCCGGTCGTCGGGTGTGCGAACGACGCCGCTCGCCAGGCTCTGACTGCCAGGGTGATGCTGGTGCTCGTGGACCGCGGCCCGGGTCCTGTCCGCGACCAGGCCGCTGCTCGCCCGTAGTGGTACGGGCCGTTCGGCCCCCGACAAGCCGATCGCCGTGGCCGTCTTCTTCTTGGGAGCCATGGCGATGAAGAAACGCTAGGCTAGCTACTAGACCAGATTCTCACAATTGCGCCCCCTACCTGGCGCGCCAAAGATGTCGGTGTGGAACGACACCTATGGGATCAAAAGAATCCCTACTACGGTTGCCGGGGCGCGGGGTTGTGAGAAGAGCAGGATTTGTAACCAGCACGAGGATCGTTTACCCAGGTTCGGGCCGCGAGGATGCGTAAAACCCTAGTACTGCTTTGGTGGGTGTATTTCAGAGAGTTCTTAAGCTCTAGAACTAGCTGTGGTGAGTGTGTGGTTCGAAAGAGCCGAATCCTTCTCCAGTATGCCATGGGCCTCCTTTTATAGTCGAAAGGGGCTGCCACAGTGGCACACAGGAGGTGGAAAGGCCCACAGTGCTATGAGCTTATCGCTCGTATTACAGGACAAGACGCATTTAATGCATAGCTTAGGTGTCCCCTTGCTTTATCGGGGACGGGGGCGAGGCCCATCCCGTCCGTCGCCGCTCCTCCTTGCTTCGACACGTGCCCTGGCTAGCGACGCATGCGGCGCCACGTAGGCAGGCAGGCAGCTGAGGTGGAGCGGTGGTGGAGCCTCCACGAAGATCTGCATGCCGCCACGTAGGCGTTTGATGAGTTGGCCTGGGAGCTGCATGTTACCTTGCAGGTGCCCACCCAGCTGGTTGGGCTGGCAGCCGCATGTGAACGATGGTGGAGACTTGGTTGGTGCGCGCCTGGTAGTGGCCCTGCTGGCGTCCTCGGTGAGGGCCTTGCCGGGTGGCCCGGCAAGGGTCTTGCCGTGGCGCGCTGTCGTCCCCGGCAAGGACCTTGCCGGGGGTCTGGTGGCCTTTCTCGGCAAGGATCCTGCCGAGGATCGTCGTCTTCTAATCCTCATCTGATCTTGAGTGTTCCTTGTCTTCACAAAGATCTGCATGCCACCATGGAGATGCCTCCCGAGCCCTGGCCCAACGTGATGTTGGAGACCGTGTGCTCAAGGGTGGCTCGCTCTGTTGGTGTGGGGCGAGCTGCCCCGGCAAGGGTCTTGCCAGGGCTGCTGAGGCTGCCCGGCAAGTGTCTTGCCGGGGGAACCTGCTTCGTCCCTTTACTCTTTGTGGTCTTGGCCTTGGCGTTGCTCTGGTTATCTTGGGTTTCGGTCTTATCTTGGCTCAACTCCCCTGTTCTGCTTGGTGTGACCATGGGCGCGACTCCGACTGCCCGTGCACAGGTAAAGGGTACAAAAGTGCGCCCCTCTTTTTGTACACCGACACTATTACGACTTGAAAACTAATTGGATACAAATCTAGTTAGACACGTACTGATATATGCACATATCGTATACTAGTGGCCAGGAAGAAAAAACTCTCTCCTATCTTAACTAACAAATCACTATTAAGCTAATATAAAAATCCGGCAACGTTGATCACAAGATTCCAAAATAGTACTACTTTCCTTGTCTTGATCACGTACGACTCAAACTGTTCATACGAATTTTGCATGGAGTCCTGAACTTCGGCTCAACTTCATCCGTTGGTGCAATTTGAATGGGAACTTCTTCAACAAAAGTACATGACGCCCTGTTGTCATGACAGAACTTCCTCATGTGGTGAACTGTTCGATTGATGTCATGAACAATGACAAATTCTTTTCTTTTCTGAGGCAAAGTGGGCATTATACATTTCTCATTTCTTCCCTATATAGCCTTCAAAATATCCACTGCCACTGTAGTAGACACAGTCGCATAAAAAATTATCCATGTTTCTTGGACAATGAAAGAAAACTCGCATAGTGACACAAATTATTTTGCTAACACTCGCATGTAGTTGCGGTAGGGTTTTGATATATATATGCACTAAATGCATGGTAAGTGCAACAAATGGTTTAAGTATAGCAAACGAGACCTGAAATGCACCAGAAAAATCAAACCTAGGGTATAATGGTGATATCTTGATGTGAAAAAAAAATCGAGGCGTAACGATGACCTCACATCTTCATTGTAACGCCCACGATGCGGCTATATCTCCCACGTGTCGAGGCACGACTTAGAGGCATAACCGCATAGTGGTTTTGTCGCAAGAAGGGTCATCTTCACACAATCCCATGTAATGAACAAGAATGGAATAAAGAGTTGGCTTACAATCGCCACTTCACACAATACATAAATATCATCATACATCATCCAAAATACAATCATATAGACCGACTACGGTCAAAATCCAGATGAAAATAAGATAACCCCAAATGCTAGATCCCCGATCGACCCAACTGGGCTCCACTACTGATCATCAGGAAAAGACACATAGTAACGACCACGTTCCTCGTCGAACTCCCACTTGAGATCGACGCCATCGTCTGCACTGGCATCGTCGGCACCTGCAACTGTTTTGGTAGAATCTGTGAGTCACGGGGACTCAGCAATCTCACACCCGCGAGATCAAGACTATTTAAGCTGGTAGGAAAAGATGGTGTAATGAGGTGGAGCTGCAGCGGCAAAAGCATATATGGTGGCTAACTTGCGCAAATGAGAGCGAGAAGAGAAGCAATGGAACGGACGTCATCTAGCAATGACCAAGAAGAGGTCCTGAACACCTACTTACGTCATACATAACACAGACCGTGTTCACTTCCCGGACTCCGCCGAGAAGAGACCATCACGGCTACACACGCAGTTGATGTATTTTAATTGGGTCAAGTGACAAGTTATCTACAACCGGACATTAACAAATTCCCATCTGCCTCATAACCGCGGGCACAGCTCTCGAAAGATAATTACCCTGCAGGGGTGTCCCAACTTAGCCCATCATAAGCTCTCACGGTCAACGAAGGATAAACCTTCTCCCGGAAAGACCCGATCAGTCTCGGAATCCCGGTTTACAAGACATCTCGACAATGGTAAAACAAGACTAGCAAAGCCGCCCAAATGTGCCAACAAATCCCGATAGGAGCTGCACATATCTCGTTCTCAGGGCACACCGGATTGTCCAAGCTTCCGATAGGCCAGCCCAGAGTTGCCCCTGGTGGCCACCGGCGACTGACAGTTTGGACCAATACTCAGAGGAGCACTGGCCCGGGGGTTTAAAATAAAGATGACCCTCGGGCTCTAGAAAACCCGGGGGAAAAAGTTATAGGTCGCAAATGGTAAAACCAAGGTTGGGCCTTGCTGGAGAAATTTTATTCAAGGCGAACTGTCAAGGGGGTCCCATAAATCACCCGACCGCGTAAGGAACGCAAACTCAAGGAACATAATCCCAGTATAATAGTAACTAGGGCGGCAAGAGTGGAACAAAACACCAGGCATAAGGCCGAGCCTTCCACCCTTTTACCAAATATATAGATGCATTAATTAAATAAGAGATATTGTGATATCCCAACATATCCATGTTCCGACATGGAACAAACTTCAACTTCACCTGCAACTAGCAACGCTATAAGAGGGGCTGAGCAAAAGCGGTAACATAGCCAAACAACGGTTTGCTAGGAAAGGATGGTTAGGGCTGACAAGGCTAAAATGGGAGACATGATATAGCAAGTGATAGGTAGCGGAGCATGGCAATAGAGCGAACAACTAGCATAGCAAAGATAGAAGTGATTTCGAAGGGTGGTCATCTTGCCTGCAAGATTCTCAGAGTTGTCGAAAGCTTGATCCTCGTAAGCGTACTCGACAGGTTCCTCGTTCACGAACTCGTCTCCCGGCTCTACCCAAGACAAGAACACAAACAAACGGAACCACAATCAACAACGAGAAATGCGCAAGCAACATGATGCAAAACATGTATGATATGCAAGATATGATATGCGATGCATATGCGTGCTCCGGAAGGGAAATGATGAACATGGCAGTAACTTGGCAAACCAAGCATGCCACTGGAAAGATGAGATGATTTCGGTCGAAATCGATATAAAGATCACCGGAATCGGATGCACGGTTTGCAAAAGGCAAGCAAAACAAGAATGACACTAATCTACGATAAACAGCAAGATAGCACTTAAAATGCAACAAGCAACAATGCTACAGCACCCCAACATAGCAACAAAGCACATGGCAGTAATCTACAGGAGATGCTTGACAAAATATGAACACTGAGCTACGGCTAGTTCTCAACATAACAAGAACAAACAAGCATGGCAAAAGTGCAAAAGATTACAGGTTCACAGACTTGGTGAAAAACTGGACATGGCAGAAATCAGCACCAGGTAGCAATGTTCAGAGCACGAAATCAACATGCTACAGGAACTTAACATAGCAAAACAAGGCATGGTAGTGTTCTACTAAATGCACATGACAAAAGTCCCTTACTTACCATAAGCCAAAAGGACCAGAAGATATGGTGGCAAGCATGTAAACATAGCAAGTTTCGTTATCAGGTTTCAGACTTAGCAGAAAACAGAGCATGGCAGAAATAATAATATGTAGGCTTCTTTGTGAGTTTGATGCACTCACTACAGAGCAATGCATGACAAACCAAGCATACCTACAGCAAGATGGCATGCTTATGAAGCTATCCATGGCAAGAACAATAGCATAGCATGTATGGATCAACTACAATAAGCTTGGCAAAACTGCATATCATGTTAAGAAACTGCCAGAAATATTTTATAGTAAAAGTAGAGCAAGATTGAGTCATGCTATGGCACTCCATAATTGCAAACAATTGCAGCAATGGATCAACTACGACTATAGCTATAAAACATCCTTACTGAACATCTCCAAAATATGCATGGATCT
The DNA here is from genome assembly GCF_018294505.1 of Triticum aestivum. Taxonomy (NCBI): domain Eukaryota; kingdom Viridiplantae; phylum Streptophyta; class Magnoliopsida; order Poales; family Poaceae; genus Triticum; species Triticum aestivum. The sequence goes on from NC_057805.1 coordinate 263,195,569, forward strand.
CTCTGTAGCATCAAGTTTACATGGCAACAAAATTACAGCAGACAAGGACTTAGAGAAATCACTAAGTCCCTGAAATCAGAAATATTACGGTGCCTACTTTGCATGCTTGTGCTAGTCACCACAGAGATCACCAAAATACATGGACTACACCACTGGGAAGATGGCATGGCATACTTCAAAACACATGTAGAGCTCATGCTCAAAAGATGCACAGAATAAATGATACAAAAATGACAAATCTCCAAGTTCTGATAAGAACCAGAGAATAACAGCAACTAGCCCTCTTCCAACAAAGATTTGGGCATCAAGATGACCTCTAATTAACAAGGTGCAACTGAACAAAATGAAGAGCATCACGAGACGAACAATTTTACATATTAGACGCGCGAATCGGAGCTACATGCAAGAAGTTATCGCATCGGGAACAGAGGCACATGCTGAAGAAGTTTCATGACTTAGAGAAAAAAAGGAAGGGGAAGAAAGTCAACGCACGTTCGTATCCAGATCGGATCGAGCTTCGTCGCCACAGGAGCTCGATCCCGAGCCCGTCGGTGAGGGCAGGCGGCGACGTCGAGGCGGGGACAGCGGGGCCTGGCCAGAGGAGGGCGCCGGCGGCGGAGGAGGAGCGCCGGAGGTGGGGGTCGCCG
>NC_057805.1:263196651-263215540 GCF_018294505.1 Triticum aestivum
GCGACGTGGCGCGCTGTGATTCGTCCGCCGGCGCGGGCGGACGTGTCCGGCGCGGCGCGGAGGGAGGAGCTAGGGTTTCGTCTGCGATTCCGTTTCTCGGGGGAGATGGAGTTTTATAGGTAGAGGGAGCTAGGAGACTCCAAATGAGGTGCGGTTTTCGCCCACACGATCGTGATCGAACGACCTAGAGCATGGAAGAGAGTTTGGTGGGTTTTGGGCTGGTTTTGGAGGGGGTTTTTGCTGGATACTCAAATGGACTTTGCGGATGCCCGGTTAACCGTTGGAGTACCAAACGACCTCCGAATGGAACGAAACTTGACCGGTAGTCTCCGGGTGGTATATTAAGACCACTTGACAAGCCTCGGTCCATTCCGAGAAAGTTTGACACACGCACACGAAAGAAAACAAGAGGGGTGCACCGGAGGAGATAGGAGCGCCGGATTGAAAAACGGACAACGGGGAAAATGCTCGGATGCATGAGACGAACACGTATGCGAATGCAATGCACATGATGACATGATATGAAAATGCATGACATGACAAAATGCAAAACGAAAGACGAAACCCGACAACAGAGGGTAAAACATATCACATCGCCGAAAATGGCAAGAGTCGGAGTTAGAAATATGGCAAGTTACATGCGGGGTGTTACAACACTCCACCACTACGAGAGGATCTCGTCCCGAGATCTAGGACTGAAAGAATTACGGATATTCAGAACGGAGATGGTCCTCGCGTTCCCAGGTGGCTTCCCGGTCGGAATGGTGCGACCACTTCACTTTCAGGAATTTGATAGACTTGTTGCGAGTCTTGCGCTCAGTTTCTTCAAGAATAGCAACTGGGTGCTCATGATAAGACAAATCTTCTTGGAGGTCAATCTCTTCGAAGTCGATAGTGCGCTCAGGCGTCTTGAAGCACTTCCGGAGCTGTGACACGTGGAACACATCGTGCATGTTCGCGAAGTTGGAAGGAAGCTCAAGTTGATAGGCGAGGTCGCCTCTTTTGCCAATGATCTTGAAAGTACCCACGTATCTAGGGGCAAGCTTCCCTTTGATACCGAAGCGGCGAGTGCCTTTCATTGGAGAGACGCGGAGGTAGACATGGTCTCCGATCTCGAAAGCCAAATCACGATGCTTACTATCATAGTAACTCTTCTGGCGCGATTGCGCGGCTTTGAAATTATCACGGATGACTTTACACATTTCTTTAGCTTCAGTGATTAAGTCATTGCCAAGAAGTTGGCGTTCACCAGTCTCTGACCAATTGAGAGGAGTACGGCACTTTCTGCCATATAGAATCTCGAATGGGGCCTTGCCCGAACTCGCTTGGAAGCTGTTGTTGTAGGAGAATTCAGCATATGGAAGACAATCTTCCCATTTCATGCCAAAGGAAATGACACAAGCCCTGAGCATATCTTCAAGAATTTGATTGACTCGCTTGACTTGGCCACTAGTTTGAGGATGGAAAGTTGTGCTGAAGCGAATGTTTGTGCCCATGGCCTTCTGGAAGGAGTCCCAGAACTTAGAGGTGAAGATGCTTCCACGATCTGAAGAAATCAATTGTGGAATGCCGTGCAAGGAGACAATTCTGGAGGTGTAGAGCTCTGCCAGCTGAGCTGCTGTGATGGATTCTTTGATAGGAAGGAAATGAGCCACTTTAGAGAGCTTGTCAATGACAACGAAGATAGCGTCATTTCCGCGCTTGGACTTGGGAAATCCAGTCACGAAGTCCATTTCGATATGATCAAACTTCCATTCTGGGATAGCAAGAGGTTGGAGGAGACCAGCTGGTCGTTGGTGTTCTGCTTTCGCTCTTCGGCAGACATCACATTCATTCACGAATTGAGCAATTTCTCGCTTCATTCGAGTCCACCAATACGACTGCTTGAGGTCATGATACATCTTCGTACTTCCAGGATGAATGGAAAGGAGAGAATTGTGCGCCTCGTTCATTATGACTTTCCTTAGATCACCTTTAGGAACCACAATCCGGTCCTCGAAGAACAAAGTGTCTCTGTCATCAATGCGATAGCACTTGTATTTGGAAAGACCCTTGTCGATACCACGTTTCACCTTCTTCACCATGGCATCAAGGAGTTGTGCCTCACGAATTTGATCTTCCAAAGTAGGAGATACTATGAGGTTGGCAAGAAAGCCTTGAGGAACAACTTGGAGATTCAGCTTGCGGAAAGCTTCACAAAGATCCGGTTGGAAAGGCTTGAGAATTAAGCTGTTGCAATAAGCCTTCCTGCTTAAAGCATCTGTAATGACATTTGCTTTGCCTGGAGTATATTCGATACTCGGATTGTACTCTTGAATCATTTCGACCCACCGAGTCTGCCTGAGGTTGAGGTTGGGCTGAGTGAAGATATACTTGAGACTCTTGTCATCGAACCTCCTTCCCGTGTCCCCGCCTCTGGCGACCAAGTCCGCCACAACCTCGACTTCCAGCAGCCGTCTTCGTCCGCAGCTAACCGTCTCCCGCTCGTGCCCGAGGATCGAGCGCCTCCACCTCGTCCACTACTGTTCCCGTTGCTCCACCCTCCCGCAAGCCCGACCTCGCACTGCTGCTCCTCTGCTTCGTCCTCTGCCGCGACCATCTCCTCCCCGACGGCTTGCTGCTGCTGTTGCTGCAAGACCACCACGGCGCCATCATGGAGCCCCAGGTCCGAAGATGACCACGGCCGCGCATTTCTCCTTGTACCACTTTGGAGTTCGAGACCATCAAGTACCCCGACGCTCATCACCATGCACGACTACAACGCCAAGGAACCACTACCCTCGACTCAGGGACGCCAAGTACCTCTACGACCCGTGTACGACTACGTGATTTCACCAAGTACCCCTCGAATGTGCCAAGTTCGACTACATGGACCACCAAGTTCCTCTACCAATGACTCTAACGACTACGAAACATGTACCACTACCGTCGACCCGCGAAGACCCCGTGGACGTCAAGTTCCTTGTCGTGACCCCGAGCATCTACGGAACATAAACGACTACTTCCTCTCCAACTTGTGAACCACTACTTCCCTCAATGAACTTGATCCGTTTCAAAAGGCACGCTTCGAAGGTATAACCCGAGACGACGTCCGTGGAGCGAATGCTTTGTTGTATGAGATGCTCGTGTTTGCACCGTGTCCCAGTTGTCGCTTGCGCGTTCCTTGTTTCCATGCCACCGACATGTGGGACACCCGGTAATCGGGATCACCCCACCATCCTTTTCATGTTTCGCACATCCGCACACTTGCTCTTTTGCACCGGTATCTCAATGTATTATCGGATCATCGAAAGGTTGCCGTGGCACCATTTTTGTTATCGTTGCCGTGGCACCCTTTTCTTCCACCACGGTGACAAATGCTCCATAACATGCTTATGTATACACTTTCTTAAATTGCATAAACCTGTAAATATCATCCGCATCTTGATAACAACATTTAAAATGTTTATATTTGTTGTTTCCTTTAAATTGCTAAATATGCATATGGGGATTTTCCGGACTTGTTGTTTGTTATTTCCCGCCTCATTGAAACTTGCCTAAATAGTTAGTTTACTTATGCTTCACCTCTTCCCATGTTAATCAACATTTAATATTGTTGGGTACATAACCGAGAGAGAACTAAATATTAAATGTGGTGTTTCGTCAATATGCAACTCGTTGCATCTTGAGCTCCACTTAATTTGTAGTGTTGTTTGTTGCACTTTGCCATGCCATGCATATTTAAACCGGACATGCATCATACTTGATTGTGCATCATGCCATGCTTATGCTTGTTGGTTTACTATGTTGTTTGTTTCTTTCCGGGTTGCTTCTCTCGTTAGCTTCGGTTTCGTTCCGGAGTTGTGAGGATTCGTTCGACTATGTCCGTTTGTCTTCTTCATGGAATCGTTCTTCTTCCTTGCGGGATCTCAGGCAAGATGACCATACCCTCGAAATCACTTCTATCTTTGCTTGCTAGGTGTTCGCTCTATCGCTATGTTGCGCTACCTACCACTTGTTATATCATGCCTCCCTTTTTGTCATGTCAGCCTCTAACCTTTTCACCCTTCCTAGCAAACCGTTGCTTGGCTATGTTATCGCTTTGCTCAGCCCCCTCTTATAGCGTTGCTAGTTGCAGGTGAAGATTAAGTTTGTTCCTTGTTGGAACATGGGTATTATGAACTTTGTTGGGATATCACAATATCTCTTATTTATTTAATGCATCTATATACTTGGTAAAGGGTGGAAGGCTCGGCCTTATGCCTGGTGTTTTGTTCCACTCTTGTCGCCCTGGTTTCCGTCATACCGGTGTTATGTTCCTTGATTTTGCGTTCCTAACGCGGTTGGGTGATTTATGGGACCCCCTTGACAGCTCGCTTTGAATAAAACTCTTCCAGCAAGGCCCAACCTTGGTTTTACATTTGCCTCACCTAGCCTTTTTTCCCTTGGGAGTCGCGCATCCCGAGGGTCATCTTTATTTTAACCCCCCGGGGCCAGTACTTCTCTAAGTGCTGGTCTGAACCGAGTAGACTGCGGGGCCCCCTCGTGGAAACTCGAGGTCTGGTTTTACTCGTAGGATGTCTCATCCGGTGTTGCCCTGAGAACGAGATATGTGCAGCTCCTATCGGGATTGTCGGCACATCGGGCGGCTTTGCTGGTTTTGTTTTACCATCGTCGAAATGTCTTGTAACCGGGATTCCGAGACTGATCGGGTCTTCTCGGGAGAAGGAATATCCTTCGTTGACCGTGAGAGCTTATAATGGGCTAAGTTGGGACACCCCTGCAGGGTATAAACTTTCGAGAGCCGTGCCCGCGGTTATGTGGCAGATGGGAATTTGTTAATATCCGGTTGTAGAGAACTTGACACTCGACTTAATTAAAACGCATCAACCGCGTGTGTAGCCGTGATGGTCTCTTTTCGGCGGATTCCGGGAAGTGAACACGGCTTTTGGGTTATGTTTGACGTAAGTAGGAGTTCATGATCACTTCTTGATCATTACTAGTTGACGACCGTTCCGTTGCTCCTCTTCTCGCTCTTATTTGCGTATGTTAGCCACCATATATGCTTAGTGCTTGCTGCAGCTCCACCTCATTACCCCATCCTTTCCTATAAGCTTAAATAGTCTTGATCTCGCGGGTGTGAGATTGCTGAGTCCTCGTGACTCACAGATACTTCCAGAACAGTTGCAGGTGTCGAGGATACCAGTGCAGGTGACGCTACTGAGCTCAAGTGGGAGCTCGATGAAGATCTTGTTCGTTGTGTTGTTTCTTTTCATGTTGATCAGTAGTGGTGCCCAGTTGGGACGATCGGGGATCTAGCATTTGGGGTTGTCTTCTTTTCTTTTGGTTCCGTAGTCGGACCTATGTGTGTACTCTGATTGATGTATGATTTATTTATGTATTGTGTGAAGTGGCGATTGTAAGCCAACTCTTTATCCCATTCTTGTTCATTACATGGGATTGTGTGAAGATGACCCTTCTTGCGACAAAACCACAATGCGGTTATGCCTCTAAGTCGTGCCTCGACACGTGGGAGATATAGCCGCATCGTGGGTGTTACAAGTTGGTAATCAGAGCCATCCCCGACTTAGGAGCCCCCTGCTTGATCGAATCGCTGGCATTGTTGAGTCTAGAACAAAAATGTTTTGAGTCTTAGGATTATATATATCAGAGAGTAGGATTCTTTTTACTCCTCAGTCCCTTCGTCGCTCTGGTGAGGTCTCCTGACGTAGAAGTTTTGACTTTTCTCTCCTCAAATTTCACTAAAAAAATTTAGGATCACGCGGGTATCTTGGAATCGTTCCGATGGTTTTGTGACGAGAACATTGTTCTTGGTGCCTCCTGACATTTAGGGGTTGTGGCAGTGTCCCGGGGAGTTGAGCTCCGAGGTGTTGTCATCACAATTTTATCGTTGCAGTTCTGGAATACCTGAGTTTCGCCGACATCGAAAATCTCTTTTATGCAGTTGTTGGTTAGATCACCTTGACGCCACCCAGTACTGGGGCGGGAGTTCGGGAGTATTGCCATAACTCGTATAACGGATGCTTTTCGAAGGTTGAGGTAAATGATTTCCGAAGGTTTCTTGGTTATGTGTTGAAGGATGGATACAACTGGATCTAGGTATTGTTAGTTTGGGTGATATATATTGTGTCCCCTGTATCCCCAACACCTGATTGCATAACCAGAAAGTTTTGGGAGTTTATAAGTGGGATTCAAGTAGCTCTTAGGATATCTTTCTGACAGATGCATGATATGAGATTGGGGTTCGACGTCTAGTGGTCCGCCTTTCCACGGTTGGTTTTATAGTGGTCTCGTAGTGTCTTAAAGAGTCCTTGGCTATGCCGACTCGGGGACGCTTCGTATGTCATGTGCACTGCCTTGTACATGATGGTGCTGTACGATCGAGCCCGTGTGGGCCCCACCACGAAAACTTCGGACGAAATCTCTATCATATGTTTGTTCCGGCTTATTCTGCAAGCCAAATCCTTTGTTTTCTTTAATTTGTGGTATTTGAGTTGCTTCGAAGTCAAATGTTGATTCCATACCTTATTCTAAGCGGTGTTCTCATATTTCTATGTGGTTGCTAATCCTTCTTGACCATCGAGGTCGTCATGTTAATTCTTTTCCAACCGGCATGCTTCTCTTCAAGTGGATCCGATCATTTCAACATTCGTGAGATCAATTCTCAGTTCTTTGCAACGGTGTTTGCTTCATCCGTCCCAAGTTGTCTTTGTTTTTCCCGCCCTCCCACCCTTTTTCTTCAAGGACTCAGATTTCTTAATCAAGTATCTTCTTTATTGATGCGAAGTCTCTTCATTCTTTTCTTTCAATGTTCTTATCCGGTGATTTTCCCATGAAGATACTAACGGAGCTTCAAGTTTATCATTCTTTGTTCTCTTATCTTCCTCGGTGGTTTCAATGCAAGCTTTCGGTGTTGATCGTATCCTTTCATCGTTTCAAATGTTTATCTGGAGTGCTGAAGGTACCCCAGAGGATTCATGTTTCTATTCTTAATCCTTTCTAGCTATTTCGAGGTCTTACCTTATTCAAGCCATTTAATTGAACCGACGCAATCTCTCTTTTAAATCGTTCAACAGTGTATCTTTTGAGTGGGCCCTAACCCACAGGTCTTTTCCCAGGATCTTACCTGACTCTTCTAATTTTCCCGGAGCTATTCCCAAATTCATTTCCAAGTTTGACGTAAGAATGAGTTATCATCAGTCAGATGTCTTTTTCCAAGATCTTCCAAATTCTTTTCATTGTTGGTTCAACCTTTCTTATTTTCATCCCGGAGTATCTCAACAATTCATGGTGGTGTTTCTCGTCATCATTCTCAACATTTGAAGACTGAAGAAGAGTTCCTCTTCAATCTAATCCGTTCTCTAGTATCTTCGTTCATTTTCTAATTCTTCCCGATGTTTCTTTATCTTTTCTTCGTTCATTTTCAATTCTTACGGTGGTTCGTTCAAGAGTTCTCTTCCTTCATTATCATATAGATTCATTCGTTCTTTCCAATCCTACCGGTGGTTCCATCAAGACCTTCCCAAGTTTGCGCCATATCTATCTTAATCCTTTCTACGAGAATAAGTAGTATGCCAAACCCATTGCTTGTCATCAATTTAATTGGTGAAGGATGAGCATAATGTAATTCTTATTCTTGTTTCATCGAGTAAAAATCCAATTCCTTATTCCGGAGATTCATCAAAATTCTTGATCTCATTTGTTCATTTTTCTTTCCGGAGCTCCAAGTTATTTCAATTATATCATTTCAAAGCTTCATCTAATCATTGCAAGGCTTCTCCCGGAGTTCTTTTCAACTTTCCCTTTCGTTTGATCATTCCTTTATTACCGGAGTTCTTCATGGAGGCTCTACATGGTGGTTCGTCAAGGATTCTTTTCATTCTTCAATTGTTCTTCAAGATTTTTCTCGGAGTTAAGATCCGCCAAGCTATACTCTAAAATAAACATGGTGTTCAACACATGTTTTGTTTTGAGGAGTTCAAGCATTCTTCATCTTGCATTTCGTAGTGCAATTCTTCCTACCTTATCTTTTGAGGTGGTGTGATGTCATTCTCGATAATTTTCCTTCGGGTTTCATGATTCACAAAGTTTTCAAGAGTGACATATTTAAATCCATCATTTTATCTTCGTTCAAGAGATCTTTTCAACCAATCAATCTTTTGTTGGAGTTATATTGGGTTATAATTCACCTAAAGCCTTCCCTAAGGAATGTTGCTATTATGGTGCTTATAAATGATCCAAGTTTTCTCCTATCCTCTTGGTGAAAGAAGTTTTTCATCGCCTTGGTGCTCTCACTCAAACCAATGGCTTCCTTTAGTGGTCGTTTGTCACCTCATAATGTTGAGATGTTTCCATAAGCCCACTACAAGCTTATTCTTTTTGTTGTTGGTTTTCCAACAATTCCGTTCAATCCTACTTCGTAAGGATGCTTTTTAAAATTCATTTATGGTAGGAGATGTTGGTTTCATTCTTCGTTCTATTCACTCCAACTATCTAACTATCATGCATTGTTTCCGGAGGCTTTGTGATGTTGCTCTTTTCGACCAATCATATTGTTTTGTCAAGATCATGTAATTTTTCCTTTCTAATTCGTTTAGCCGGAGTGTCATGTTTTCATTCGAGTTCTCTCATCTTATCAAGTTTTGTCTCCTTCCTCAACAGGAGGGCTGTCTGAAATCTTTCTTACCCCTTGTGCCATTCTTTCATTAGTTACGGACGCAGTGTGTTGTTAAATTCATCGAGTATCCTCTCATCTTGTCAAGATCATGTTCAATTCCTTCCATTTACAGTCGGAGTGCTGCCCAAATTATATCATTCTTATTCCTTCCCTATCTTGTTTTAACCGGAGTGGTTTAGATATCTATCGTGTCATTTAACCTCAAGGTTCTCATGGTGTTCCTTGCTTCCGTTTACTACGGAGTGCTCTCAATTCGCTTATCTCCGTTGTGTCATTTCTGTCGATTTGTTCAACCCGCAAGGTTCTTTGGTTTCAATCATTTGTCTAAGAAGCAATTAGTTTTACCTCTTCTCTTCCTCTCCCGCTTTTCTTCGGTGCCATCCTAGATCTCGGGACGAGATCCTCTTGTAGTGGTGGAGTGTTGTAACACCCCGAGACCGACGCTTCAGAAGACTTCCTTATTTTCGTGATCACCGTGTGTTCCTTTTGGTGCTTGCTCTTTTATTTTTGCATTGCATCATGTCATCATGCCATCATGTCATTAATCTTTGCATCAAAACTCAACTAAATTAATTGCATGGATCTTCAATCCATTTAAGTCGAGGGAAGGGTGACTTCTCTTTATAACATATCCTCCCAATATTAGGGTGACTTCTCTTTATAAAGTATTCCATGTATGTGGACTTACCTTTGACACACGGGCAAATAAATCCCAAGGCCTTTGTCATCTCAATTCTTGGTCTCCAACTTGTCCTCATATTCTTTTATCGTTTTATCGAGGCTCTTCCTAAATGTTCAACATTTTCGGAAACTTCGGATTCCTACTCCTTGTTCAAACCATTTGAATTAAATTCAAATGTAAACCTTGCAATCTTGCCCACTCCATTTTTCTTGGAACGAGCACATTTTTGTGAGCCCGGGAAAATAATCCCCATGCCCAAGTTCTTTCCAAAGCCTCTCTTTCTTTTCTTCTCTCTATTTCTTTTTCTGCTAAAGAATGAAAGAGAAGGGAATGGAAGGGAGAGAGAGCCTGCACCCGCCGGCCTGTTGGGCCTCACCAACCAAGCCGACCATCCCTGCCCTAAGGCCCAGCCGCTCCTAAAACCTAGCCCGACCCCCTCCTCTCAATCTCTCCCCCTGCTACCACCTCCTGCTCGATCCCCCTGCTCTCGCTCGTCTCCCTCTCCTCCTCTCGCGCTGCCATCCACGCACAGGAGAGGGATCCCGATCCCGCAGCGCCGCTAATTTGCGCCCGACCCCCCTCGCAACCTCCCGCGCGCCTCCCTCTGCAGCACCAGGCCGCGACCACGCCTCCTCCTCATCAAATCCCCGTGGCCCAAGTGCCCGAGCAGAGGAGCTCCTCGATCACCTACGCCCGCAGCCGTCGTCCTCAATGCCCAGCAGGAGCCCCGCGTCGCTCGTTCCCTTCATTTTGGCAGGAGCTCGCCGGAGCCCCCAGCACCGGTCATCATCGAACCTCCTTCCCGCATCCCTGCCTCGGGCGACCAAGTCCGCCGACAACCTCGACTTCCAGCAGCCGTCTTCGTCCGCAGCTAACCGTCTCCCGCTCGTGCCCGAGGATCGAGCGCCTCCACCTCGTCCACTGTTGTTCCCGTCGCTCCACCCTCCCGCAAGCCCGACCTCGCACTGCTGCTCCTCTGCTTCGTCCTCTGCCGCGACCATCTCCTCCCCGACGGCTTGCTACTGCTGTTGCTGCAAGACCACCACGGCGCCATCATGGAGCCCTAGGTCCGAAGATGACCACGGCCGCACATTTCTCCTTGTACCACTTTGGAGTTCGAGACCATCAAGTACCCCGACGCTCATCACCATGCACGACTACAACGCCAAGGGAACCACTACCCTCGACTCAGGGACGCCAAGTACCTCTACGACCCGTGTACGACTACGTGATTTCACCAAGTACCCCTCGGATGCGCCAAGTTCGACTACATGGACCACCAAGTTCCTCTACCGATGACTCTAACGACTACGAAACGTGTACCACTACCGTCGACCCGCGAAGACCCCGTGGACGTCAAGTTCCTTGTCGTGACCCCGAGCATCTACGGAACATGAACGACAACTTCCTGTCCGACTTGTGAACCACTACTTCCCTCAACGAACTTGATCCGATTCAAAAGGCACGCTTCGATGGTATAACCCGAGACGACGTCCGTGGAGCGAATGCTTTTTTGTATGAGATGCTCGCGTTTGCACCGTGTCCCAGTTGTCGCTTGCGCGTTCCTTGTTTCCATGCCACCGACATGTGGGACACCCGGTAATCGGGATCACCCCACCATCTTTTGCATGTTTCGCACATCCGCACACTTGCTCTTTTGCACCGGTATCTCAATGAGTTATCGGATCATCGGAAGGTTGTCGTGGCACCATTTTCCTTATCGTTGCCATGGCACCCTTTTCTTCCACCACGGTGACAAATGCTCCATAACATGCTTATGTCAAAATTTTCTTAAATTGCATAAAACCTGTAAATGTCATCCGCATCTTGATAACAACATTTAAAATGTTTATATTTGTTGTTTCCTTTAAATTGCTAAATATGCATATGGGGATTTTCCGGACTTGGTGTTTGTTATTTCCGGCCTCATTGAAACTTGCCTAAATATTTAGTTTACTTATGCTTCACCTCTTGCCATGTTAATCAACATTTAATATTGTTGGGTACATAACCGAGAGATAACTAAATATTGAATGTGGTGTTTCGTCAATATGCAACTCGTTGCATATTGAGCTCCACTTAATTTGTAGTGTTGTTTGTTGCACTTTGCCATGCCATGCATATTTAAACCGGACATGCATCATACTTGATTGTGCATCATTCCATGCATATGCTTGTTGGTTTACTATGTTGTTTGTTTCTTTCCGGGTTGCTTCTCTTGTTAGCTTCGGTTTCGTTCCGGAGTTGTGAGGATTCGTTCGACTATGTCCGTTTGTCTTCTTCATGGACTCGTTCTTCTTCCTTGCGGGATCTCAGGCAAGATGACCATACCCTCGAAATCACTTCTATCTTTGCTTTCTAGGTGTTCGCTCTATCGCTATGTTGCGCTACCTACCACTTGTTATACCATGCCTCCCTTTTTGTCATGTCAGCCTCTAACCTTTTCACCCTTCCTAGCAAACCGTTGCTTGGCTATGTTACCGCTTTGCTCAGCCCCCTCTTATAGCGTTGCTAGTTGCAGGTGAAGATTAAGTTTGTTCCTTGTTGAAACATGGGTATTATGAACTTTGTTGGGATATCACAATATCTCTTATTTATTTAATGCATCTATATACTTGGTAAAGGGTGGAAGGCTCAGCCTTATGCCTGGTGTTTTGTTCCACTCTTGTCGCCCTAGTTTCTGTCATACCGGTGTTATGTTCCTTGATTTTGCGTTCCTAACGCGGTTGGGTGATTTATGGGACCCCCTTGACAGCTCGCTTTGAATAAAACTCTTCCAGCAAGGCCCAACCTTGGTTTTACATTTGCCTCACCTAGCCTTTTTTCCCTTGGGAGTCGCGCATCCCGAGGGTCATCTTTATTTTAACCCCCCCAGGCCAGTACTTCTCTAAGTGCTGGTCTGAACTGAGTAGACTGCAGGGGCCCCTCATGGAAACTCGAGGTCTGGTTTTACTCGTAGGATGTCTCATCCGGTGTTGCCCTGAGAACGAGATATGTGCAGCTCCTATCGGGATTGTCGGCACATCGGGCGGCTTTGCTGGTTTTGTTTTACCATCGTCGAAATGTCTTGTAACCGGGATTCCGAGACTGATCGGGTCTTCCCGGGAGAAGGAATATCCTTCGTTGACCGTGAGAGCTTATAATGGGCTAAGTTGGGACACCCCTGCAGGGTATAAACTTTCGAGAGCCGTGCCCGCGGTTATGTGGCAGATGGGAATTTGTTAATATCCGGTTGTAGAGAACTTGACACTCGACTTAATTAAAACGCATCAACCGCGTGTGTAGCCGTGATGGTCTCTTTTCGGAGGAGTCCGGGAAGTAAACACGGCTTTTGGGTTATGTCTGACGTAAGTAGGAGTTCAGGATCACTTCTTGATCATTACTAGTTGACGACCGTTCCGTTGCTCCTCTTCTCGCTCTTATTTGCGTATGTTAGCCACCATATATGCTTAGTGCTTGCTGCAGCTCCACCTCATTACCCCATCCTTTCCTATAAGCTTAAATAGTCTTGATCTCGCGGGTGTGAGATTGCTGAGTCCTCGTGACTCACAGATACTTCCAAAACAGTTGCAGATGTCGAGGATACCAGTGCAGGTGACGCTACTGAGCTCAAGTGGGAGCTCGATGAAGATCTTGTTCGTTGTGTTGTTTCTTTTCATGTTGATCAGTAGTGGTGCCCAGTTGGGACGATCGGGGATCTAGCATTTGGGGTTGTCTTCTTTTCTTTTGGTTCCGTAGTCGGACCTATGTGTGTACTCTGATTGATGTATGATTTATTTATGTATTGTGTGAAGTGGCGATTGTAAGCCAACTCTTTATCCCATTCTTGTTCATTACATGGGATTGTGTGAAGATGACCCTTCTTGCGACAAAACCACAATGCGGTTATGCCTCTAAGTCGTGCCTCGACACGTGGGAGATATAGCCGCATCGTGGTTGTTACATGTCTCCTTTTAGAAACTATGATCCTTCTTATGAGATGCTCCGGTTTCAAAGGAGCGATGATCAAAATTTGTGACAAACTTTACCAAAAAAATCATGGGTTCATGAGAGCATGCCACAGTGACACACTGATTTTCATGATTTTCGGACTCCATCTACATTTCCTATAATTAAAATACCAACAAGGCTTATGCCGACGGCCGCACCTCGCAACAGAAATGTTTGAAAATTTTCCCCGCTTCTCGGGCAATGATTGAAAACTTGCAAAGCGACACACAAATGATTTATACACCTTCTTTGCTAACACCCACATGTAGTTGTTGTAGGGTTCATTTTATATGCACTAAATGCATGGTAAAGGTAAAAATGGCTTAAATATAGCAAACGAACCTGAAATGGGCTAGAAAATCAAACCTAGGGTATATTGGTGACTGCTTACAGCCAAAAATATTACCGCATCTCCTTTTAGAAACTATTATCCTTCTTGTGAGCTGCTCTGGTTTCCAAGGAGCGATCATCAAAACTTCTGCCAAACTTCACCAAAATTATTCCACGAGGTTGTGAGAGCTCGCCATGGTGACACATCGATTTTCATGAGTTTCGGACTCTATATACATTTCCTGTAATTAAAATACCAACAAGGCCTACGTAGGTGGCCAAACCTCGCAGCCATAATTTTTGAAAATTCTCCCCATTTCTAAAACAATGAACAAAAACTTGCAAAGCGACACACAGATTATTTTGCTAACACCCACATGTAGTTGTGGTAGGGTTTTGATATATATGCACTAAATGCATGGTAAGTGCAACAAATGGCTTAAATATAGCAAACGAGACCTAAAATGCACCCTAATATCAAACCTGGGTATAATGGTGATTTCTTACAATGGAAATTAATTCGAGGCAAAACGATGAACTCGTGTCTTCATTCAAACAAAATTATGCTGTTACTTGATGTAAATGCTTTCAAATAGCACACGGTTCATTCATGAAAGTCGTGTGCCTACCAAACCGTGGCTGATGCCGCCTAATAGAGGCCAAGGTTTCTCGGATTTCGATGAGATGGTGTTTATCTTTTTTGGAGGAGTAGACTTTGACGATCCGACTACGAACGTGCGAGGACGTCGCGCCTTAGCAATCGCTAAACCAACTCCGAGAGGTTATTGACCATGCCGGAGCACGATCCACCTGACCACGGGGGTCTATTTCCTGCAAGCAATTGAAGAACAAGCAAGAAACTAAGATTGCAATCTAGATATTGCGAATATAAGACGAAAGCTTTATTCATCAATGTGGGGTTCTGTGACGTCTTGGTCTGGTCGTTGAACACAAATGAAATACGTGAAGTTGCAGCTATGGCGAACTTTAATCTAAACAAAACACAAAGTTTAAACAACGCCGTAAGGGTTGTATATATGGAGGAGTAGGGGGATTTCATGGCCCCTTGTAGGAGTGGTCCGAAACCAACCCTAACTTTGTTTCCCCACACATACAGACTCTCAAAACAACATATACTTAAGTATTTCAAAATTACATGGGCCTGGCCCAAAAAAATATGGTGGCACAGCATATAAAATAAGCTATGGACAAAGTTTATGAAGGGTCATCCGGTATATTTCGTCCATGTCCTTGTAGGTCGTCACGGAGGCTTTAAAGTGCTCAAATATGCACTAGAAACGCCATTCTGGATCCCTTCGCGCGCGCCTTCATCTCTATGCTTGATTCTGTTCTAGTGTTCATCCCTCTTGTCCATGCTAGGCCATTAATTAGTAATCAACACAAATGTATCCAATTTAGGCAGCATCATATTCTCATGAACATTAGAATTATCACCAAGAAATGAAAGTACCTGGTAATTCAGTTGGCGTGCGCGAGCTCTAGTAATTGGTCCAGTATGTAAATTAGCAGGGGATGTGGGTGTAACAATGGTATTGATGTCCTCATCATCCTCCCCTTCTTGAAATGAAGTTGCCCTCGACGGAAGCTCATCTTCCTCACCCAAATAAGGCTTCAAATCTGCAATGTTAAAAGTGGGACTAAACCCAAAATCTGTAGGCAGCTCAAGTTTATATGCATTATCATTTATTTGTCTAACACCTTAAAAGGACCATCAGCACGTGGCATTAGCTTTGATTTGTGCAAATCAGGAAACCTATCCTTACGCAATGTAACCAAACA
The DNA here is from genome assembly GCF_018294505.1 of Triticum aestivum. NCBI lineage: Eukaryota > Viridiplantae > Streptophyta > Magnoliopsida > Poales > Poaceae > Triticum > Triticum aestivum. The sequence goes on from NC_057805.1 coordinate 263,212,131, forward strand.
AGACCTCCAGGTGCAAACACAACACGTTTTCCACCCTTATCTCCAGCAAGTTTATATTTAGCATTCATACGCTCAATGTTCTCCTTAGTTAACTCATGCATTTTTAAGATCAATTCAACATGTTGTTTAGCATCAAAATTAACCTTCTCTAAAGATGGAAGGGGAAACAAATCAGTAGGTGCACAAGGTAGGAAACCATACACAATTTCAAACGGGCACATCTTAGTAGTAGAATGCAGCGAACGATCATAAGCAAATTCAATATGAGGCAAGCATTCTTGTTATTCTTCAAAACAGCCCTGAGCATAGTAGACAATGTTCTATTGATTACTTCAGTTGGTCCATCAGTTTGGGGGTGACAAGTAGTTCTAAAAAGCAGCTTAGTCCCCAACTTAGCCCATGAACATCGCCCAAAGTGGCTAAGAAATTTAGTATCATGATCTGAAACAATATTATTTGGCACACCATGCAAGCGAATAATTTCACGAAAGAACAAATCAGCAACATTAGCAGCATCATCGCTTTTATGACATGGTATGAAGTGTGCCATTTTCTAAAATCTATCCACGACAACAAATATGCTATCCCTCCCATTCTTTGTTCGAGTTAATCCTAAAACAAAATCCATAGATTTATCCTCCCAAGGAACACTAGGTACAGGTAAAGCCATATATAAACCATGAGGATTGAGACGTGACTTAGCTTTTTGACATGTAGTGCAACGAGCAAGAAAATGCTCAACATCCTGTCTCATCTTTGGCCAAAATAAATGTGTAGCAAGTATATCCTCTGTCTTTTTCATGCCAAAGTGTCCCATTAATCCTCCTCCATGTGCCTCCTGCAACAACAAAAGACGAACAAAGCTAGCTGGAATGCATAGATTGTTAGCACGTTACACAAATCCATCGTTAATGATGAACTTGTTCCATGTTCTCCCTTCTATACAATTCTGCATACATCTTTAAATTCAGCATCCTGTACATATTGATCTTTGATCGTCTCCAAACCAAATATTTTAAAGTCAAGTTGTGAAAGCATAGTATAACGACGAGACAATGCATCAGCAAAAACATTTTCTTTACCCTTCTGGTGTTTAATGACATAAGGAAAAGTATCAATGAATTCAACCCATTTAACATGTCTACAGTCCAGTTTTGCTTGACTTTTAATATGTTTCAAAGATTCATCATCAGAATGTATAACAAATTCTTTGGGCCATAAATAATGTTGCCATGTTTCTAAGGTCCGAACAAGAGCATATAATTCTTTATCATAAGTAGAATAGTTCAGACTAGGCCCACTCAGTTTTTCAGAAAAGTATGCAACAGGTTTGCCATCTTATAATAACACACCTCCTAATCTAATTTCAGTCTCAAAAGTCTTATTGAAATCAGGAAGTTGGAGTAAAGGAGCATGTGTCAACTTATCTTTCAATACCGTGAAGGCTTCTTACTGTGCGGTACCCCAAACAAAAGTCACATCCTTCTTTGTAAGCTTATTGAGAGGTGCAACAATGGTACTAAAATCTCTCACAAAACGCCTATAGAAACCAGTGAGTCCAAGAAAACTCCTCACTTGTATGACCGTTTGGGCAACGGCCAACTGTCAATAGCTTCAATCTTGGCTTTATCAACTTCAATCCCCTATGGAATAACAACATAGCCAAGAAAAGATACTCGGTCGGTGCAAAAGGTGCACTTCCCAAGGTTACCAAACAAACGTGCATCACGTATAGCAACAAAAACAACACATAAATGTTCCAAATGTTCTTCCAAAGATTTGCTATAAATTAGTATATCATCAAAATAGACTACCACAAATCGTCCAATGAAAGCACGTAAAAGTTCGTTCATTAATCTCATGAAAGTACTAGGTGCATTAGTTAACCCAAAAGGCATGACAACCCACTCATATAAACCAGACTTAGTTTTAAATGTTGTTTAACATTCATCTCCGAATTTCATACGAATTTGATGGTATCCACTACGCAAATCAACTTTGGAGAATATTGTAGAGCCAATCAATTCATCAAGCATATCATCTAGCCTAGAAATAGGATTATGATAACGAATAGTAATATTATTAATGCCTCTACAATCAACACACATACGCGATGTACCATCCTTTCTGGCACTAGTATAAAATCGAACAACACAAGGGCTAAGAGATTCGCGTACATAACCTTTGCCGAGCAGCTCCTATACTTGACGCATAATCTCATTCGTCTCCTCTGGATTGGTACGGTATGGCGCACGGTTTGGCAGTGAAGCACCAGGAATTAATTCAATCTGACGCTCAATCTCGCGAATAGGTGGTAATCCCGATGGCATGTCTTGTGGAAAAACGTCAGTGAACTCCTGCAAAATGTTAGTGACAGTAGGAGGCAAAGAGGAAGGCATATCCTCATGTGAAAATAACGCCTCTTTGCACACAAAAGCATAGCAAAAAATTGCTGAAATTTAGATCATCAATATCAGATTTGGTGGCAACTAAACATGCACTTTTAAATTTAATTTCAGAAGCAACACTACATGGTTTATTATTAGGCTTCGTTTGTTGCTCAAATTCTTTTGCCACAATTTGATTTTCATTATTATTATTCTCCTGTTTTGCTTTATTAGCTCTATTAATGCCATCTTTCAAAATGGAATCAGGAGTCATAGGAAGCAAAGTAATATGTTTATCCTTATGAACATGAGTATACTTGTAACACCCCGGATGTAACTTCCCATATTTGTAACTCCAACTCTTGCCATTTCCGGCTATGTGTTATGATATTCCCTCCATGGTCGGGTTTTGTTTTCCGTTTTGCATTTTGTTCATGTCATGCATCTCATATCATGTCATCATGTGCATTGCATTTGCATACGTGTTCGTCTCTTGCATCCGAGCATTTTTCCCGTTGTCCGTTTTGCAATCCGGCACTCCCACCTCCTCCGGCGCACCCCTCTTGTTTTCTTTTCGTGAGTGGGTGTTGAACGTTCTCGGAATGGACCGAGTCTTGTCAAGTGGCCTTGGTATACCACCGGGAGACCACCGGTCAAGTTTCGTTCCATTTGGAGGTCGTTTGGTACTCCAACGGTTAACCGGGTAACCGCGGATGCCTTCTGTGTGTTGCAGCAAAAACCCCTCTCTAAACAGACCAAAACCCAGCAAACTCACTTCCATGCTCTAGGTCGTTCGATCACAATCGTGTGGGCGAAAACCGCACCTCATTTGGACTCTCCTAGCTCCCTCTACCTATATATACACCTCCCCTCCCGAATTTTTCGCAGATCAAACCCTAACCTCGTCCCCTCCGCGCCGCCGGACAAATCTCCCTCGCCGACGGACATGTCCGGCCGCCGCCCCGACCAGTAGCGCGCCGCCACGTCAGCGCCGTACGCCGCGCTGCCGCGCGAGCCCGCGAG
>NC_057805.1:263215847-263225728 GCF_018294505.1 Triticum aestivum
GAACCCTCCCGCGGTCGCCGCCGCCTCCGCTCCTTCGCCGGTCGCTGCCGTCGCCGTCTTCGCCGGCCGCCGCCACCAACGCCACCGACGACGTCGCCAGCCGCCGCCCGTGGCCCACGCCTCCCGAGGACCCCGCCGCCGTCGCCCTCTCCTCCTCCCGTCGCCGGTCGCTGCCTCTCCCACGAGCCTCGCCTCTCCGGCCGCCGCGCCCTTACCTTCTCCGGCGAGCTCGAGGTCAAGCCGAGCTCGATCCCGATCCAGTCAACGCCGAGGTTGACTTCTTCCCCCTCTCGATTTTCTCTAAGTCTGAAATATTTACATTACATGCCTCTGTTCATTACATCATAACTCTCCGCATATAGTTTCGTTTCGTGCGTGTAATACATCAAAATGTGCGTCTCGAGATGCTCTTCATTTTGTTCCATTGCACCATGTTCATTTGAGTCCATCTTGATGCCCAAATCTCTGGTGTAAGAGTGCTAGTTGCTGTTATCTGCTGTTACTTATCAGAACTTGAGGATTTGTTATTTTTGTTGCATTTAATTTGTGCATCTTTTGGGCATGAGCTCTACATGTGTTTTGTTTTATGCCATGCCATATTTACAGAGGTGTTTGCCATGTATTTTTGTGATCTCTGTGGTGACTAGCACAAGCATGCAAACTAGGCTCCGTAATGTTTCTGATTTCAGGGACTTAGTAATTTTACTAAGTCTGTGACTGCTGTTATTATGTTGCTATGTATCCATGTGGCTACAGAGAGATCCATGCTTATTTTGGTGATCTTCAGTAAGGATGTTTTGTAGATATTGTTTTAGTTGATCCACTCATGACCTTTTTTGCAATTATGGAGTGCCATAGTATGACTCAATATTGCTCTACTTTTTCTATAAAATGTTCCTGGCAGATTGTTTACGTGTTATCCTATTTTGCCAAGCTTGTTGTTGTTGATCCTTTCATGCTATGTACTTGGTCTTGCCATGGATAGCTTCATAAACATGCCATCTTGCTGTAGGTATTCTTTTTTGTCATGCATTGCTTTGTGGTGAGTGCATCAAGCTCACAAAGATGCCCTCATAATGTCTGTTTCTGTCATCCTCTGTTTTCTGCCAAGTCTGAAACCTGTTAACGAAACTTGCTATGTTTACATGGTTGCCATCATATCTTCTGGTCCTTTTTGTCTTATGATCAGTAAGGGACTTTTGTCATATACATTTAGTAGAATACTTCCATGCCTTGTTTTGCTATATTAATTTCCTGTAGCATGTTGATTTCTTGCTCTGAACATTGCTACCTGATGCTGTTTCAACTATGTCCAGTAATTTCTCCAAGTCTGTGAACCTGATATCTTTTGCACTTTTGCCATGCTTGTTTGAACCTGTTGTGTTGTGATCTAGCCATAGCTCAGTGTTCATCTTTTGTCAAGCATCTCTTCTAGATTACTGTCATGTGCTTTGTTGCTATGTTGGAGTGCTGTAACATTGTTACTTGTTGCATTTTATGTGCTATCATGCTGTTAATTGCAGATTCGTGTCATTCTTGTTTTGCTTGCCATTTGCAAACCGTGCATCCGTTTCCGGTGATCTTTATATCGATTTCGACCGAAATCATCTCATCTTTCCAGTGGCATGCTTGGTTTGCCAATTTACTGCCTTGTTCATCATTTTGCTTCCGGAGCACGCATATGCATCGCATATCACATCTTGCATATCATTCATGTTTTGCATCATGTTGCTTGTGCAATTCCCGTGATTGATTGTGGTTCCGTTGCTTGTGTTCTTTTTTTGGGTAGAGCCGAGAGACGAGTTCGTAACGAGGAACCTGTCGAGTACGCTTACGAGGATCAAGCTTTCGACAACTCTGAGAACCTTGCAGGCAAGATGACCACCCCTCGAAATCACTTCTATCTTTGCTTTGCTAGTTGTTCGCTCTATTGCCATGCTGCGCTACCTACCACTTGCTATATCATGCCTCCCATATTGCCATGTCAAGCCTCTAACCATCCTTTCCTAGCAAACCGTTGTTTGTCTAAGTTACCGCTTTTGCTCAGCCCTTCTTATAGCGTTGCTAGTTGCAGGTGAAGTTGAAGTTGGTTCCATGTTGGAACATGGATATTGTTGGGATATCACAATATCTCTTATTTAATTAATGCATCTATATATATGGTAAAGGGTGGAAGGCTCGGCCTTATGCCTGGTGTTTTGTTCCACTCTTGCCGCCCTAGTTTCCGTCATACCGGTATTATGTTCCTTGAGTTTGCGTTCCTTACGCGGTTGGGTGATTTATGGGACCCCCTTGACAGTTCGCCTTGAATAAAACTCCTCCAGCAAGGCCCAACCTTGGTTTTACCATTTGCAACCTAAGCCTTTTCCCCCGGGTTTTCGCGAGCCCGAGGGTCATCTTTATTTTAAACCCCCGGGCCAGTGCTCCTCTGAGCATTGGTCCAACCTGTCAGTCGCCGGTGGCCACCAGGGGCAACTCTCGGCTCGCCTATCGGAAGCTTGGACAATCCGGTGTGCCCTGAGAACGAGATATGTGCAGCTCCTATCGGGATTTGTCGGCACATTCGGGCGGCTTTGCTGGTCTTGTTTTACCATTGCCGAAATGTCTTGTAAACCGGGATTCCGAGACTGATCGGGCCTTTCCGGGAGAAGGTTTATCCTTCGTTGACCGTGAGAGCTTACGATGGGCTAAGTTGGGACACCCCTGCAGGGTATTATCTTTCGAAAGCCGTGCCCGCGGTTATGACGCAGATGGGAATTTGTTAACGTCCGGTTGTAGAGAACTTGTCACTTGACCCAATTAAAATACATCAACCGCGTGTGTAGCCGTGATGGTCTCTTCTCGGCGGAGTCCGGGAAGTGAACACGGTTTCGGGGTTATGTTTGACGTAAGTAGGAGTTCAGGATCACTTCTTGGTCATTACTAGTTGACGACCGTTCCGCTGCTTCTCTTCTCGCTCTCTTTTGCGTATGTTAGCCACCATATATGCTTAGTGCATGCTGCAGTTCCACCTCTTTACACCATCCTTTCCTATAAGCTTAAATAGTCTTGATCTCGCGGGTGTGAGATTGATGAGTCCTCGTGACTCACAGATTCTACCAAAACAGTTGCAGGTGCCGACGATGCCAGTGCAGATGACGAAACCAAGCTCAAGTGGGAGTTCGACGAGGAACGTGGTCGTTACTATGTGTCTTTTCCTAATGATCAGTAGTGGAGCCCAGTTGGGTCGATCGGGGATCTAGCATTTGGGGTTATCTTATTTTCATTTGGATTTGACCGTAGTCGGTCTATGTGTGGATTTTGGATGATGTATGAATTATATTTATGTATTGTGTGAAGTGGCGATTGTAAGCCAACTCTCGTTATCCCATTCTTGTTCATTACATGGGATTGTGTGAAGATGACCCTTCTTGCGACAAAACCACAATGCGGTTATGCCTCTAAGTCGTGCCTCGACACATGGGAGATATAGCCGCATCGTGGGCGTTACAAGTTGGTAATCAGAGCCATCCCCGACTTAGGAGCCCCTTGCTTGATCGAATCGCTGGCGTTGTTGAGTCTACAACAAAAATGTTTTGAGTCTTAGGATTATATATATCGGAGAGTAGGATTCTTTTTACTCCTCAGTCCCTTCGTCGCTCTGGTGAGGTCTCCTGACGTAGAAGTTTTGACTCTTCTCTCCTCAAATTTCACTAAAAAAACTTTAGGATCACACGGGTATCTTGGAATCGTTCCGACGGTTTTGTGACGAGAACATTGTTCTTGGTGCCTCCTGACATTTAGGGGTTGTGGCAGTGTCCCGGGGAGTTGAGCTCCGAGGTGTTGTCGTCACAATTTTATCGTTGCAGTTCTGGAATACCTGAGTTTCGCCGACATCGAAATCTCTTTTATGCAGTTGTTGGTGAGATCACCTCGACGCCACCCAGTACTGGGGCGAGAGTTCGGGAGTATTGCCATAACTCGTATAACAGATGCTTTTCGAAGGTTGAGGTACACGATTTCCGAAGGTTTCTTGGTTATGTGTTGACGGATGGATACAGCTGGATCTAGGGATTGCTAGTTTGGGTGATATATTTTGTGTCCCCTATATCCCCAACACCAGATTGCATAACCAGAAAGTTTCGGGAGTTTATAGGTGGGATTCAAGTAGCTCTTAGGATATCTTTCCGACAGACGCATGATATGAGATTGGGGTTCGACGTCTAGTGGTCCGCCTTTCCACGGTTGGTTTTATAGTGGTCTCGTAGTGTCTTAAAGAGTCCTTGGCTATGCCGACTCGGGGACGCTTCGTATGTCATGTGCACTGCCTTGTACATGATGGTGCTGTACGATCGAGCCCGTGTGGGCCCCACCACGAAAACTTCGGACGATATCTCTATCATATGTTTGTTCCGGCTTATTCTGCAAGCCAATACTTTGTTTTGTTTTGAATTGTGGTATTCGAGTTGCTTCGAAGTTAAATGTTGATTCCATATCTTTTTCAAGTGGCTTCTCAACTTATGGAAGTGTGATGATTTACTATGGAATTCATTCGTTCATCCTCGTTCGAATGTTTATTGTGAAGACTATATGTTGCAATTTCTATCCGTTGATTCTACTTGTCTATTTGTCTATCAAGATGCTAACGGATGTCACCCTCTTCAGGATGGCTCCGCCAACGCATCAGAATCCGAAACGCAATGAAGGGAGTCAGACGAACCCTCCGCCACCACCTCCGCCTCCGGAGGCATGGCAAGCTATCATGGCAGCCACCAACGCCAATGCTCAGATGATTCTGCAACTCTTGCAAGAACGCACCCAAGGGCAAGGCAATCAAGGAAATCAAGGCCAAGGCAACAATCAGCCTCATTTCGCTACCCTCAACCAGTTTCTCGCAAATCAGCCCAAGTCTTTCAGCTACTGTGCCGAGGCCACAGATGCCGATGATTGGCTCGTGGACATCAACAAGCATTTTGAATGTAGCAATGTCAGGCCTGAGGATTATGTCAAGTTCGCTTCTTTTCAGCTCAAGGACCAAGCTGCTGATTGGTATCAACAATACAAAGATTCCAGAGGAGGTCGTGTGATCACATGGACTGACTTCTGTCGGGACTTCAAAGCGCACCACATTCCATAAAGTGTTGTTGAGAGCAAGCGTGAGGAGTTCCGCAATCTCAAGCAAGGCAGCATGTCTGTGTATCAATTCAACATCTAGTTTCAGAAACTTGCTCGCTTCGCTAAACAAGACGTTCCTGATGAAAAGAGGAGGATCTATCACTTCAGAGGTGGCCTTAGAGAGGATCTGCAGTTAGCTCTCGTTCTTGTTGAGCCTACTCAGTTTGATCAATTCTATAACATGGCACTGAAGCAAGAGGCTGCTCAGCTCAAGTGTGAGGCTTCTAAGAAGAGAGTCAGGGACGCAGTTCAGTCTTCTTCTTCCTCACTAGTGGCTGCTAAGCAACAGAAGTTATGGTTGCCTCCTCCTCCTCCGTTTCGTCAGCCTTACCAGCAGAAGAACAAAGGTGGCCATGGATCTTCCCACTCTTCCAACTCTGGCTATCAGAACAAGTCTCAGAATCAAGCTCCAAAGTCGAATGCTCCTTATCATCGTCCACTCTCAGAGGTGACTTGCAACAAGTGTCAGCAGAAAGGTCACTATGCTAACAAGTGCTTCAACCAAAGGCGTCTTCCGCCTCCTCCTCCTGTGAGATCTTCCAGCAATGCAGTGGTCAAGCATAATTCCAAGTTTGCAAAGGTGAACATGATGAATGCAGCTCAAGCGGAGGAATCTACTAATGTGATAATGGGTAATCTCTCAGTTAATGATATTCCTGCAAAAGTTCTTTTTGATACTGGTGCATCGCTTTCTTTCATATCAAGACCATTTGCATCCAAGCATGAGTTGGTTTTTCAAGATTTGCCTAGACCGTTAGCAGTTGTCTCTCCGGGCAAATGCATGAATGCAAGCTAGATGGTTCCGGATGTTTCCATCAAGATGGGGAACTATAAATTTCTGTCTTCTCCAGTTGTTCTTGGTGACTCGGATATTGATCTAATTCTCGGGATGGACTGGCTTTCTAAGCACGAGGCTCAACTTGATTGTGCTGCCAGGGAAATTCAATTGACACACTCTTCTGAGGATGTGATTATTTATGCCGCTCGTGATGAAACCATTCGGTTATTTTCTCTCAATGAGAAGGGCGAATTGAATGCCATCTCTCAAATTCCAGTCATTTGTGAGTACCAAGATGTCTTCCCAGAAGAGCTTCCGGGTATGCCTCCTCACCGGCCAGTTGAGTTCATTATCGATCTTGAGCCTGGCACTGAACCCGTTTGCAAGCGTCCATACAAGCTTGGACCCAAGGAGCTGAAGGAATTGAAGAAACAGCTCGATGAACAAGAGCGTCTGGGTTTGATCAGACCGAGTTCATCTCCATGGGGTTGTGGTGTTCTTTTTGTCCAGAAGAAGGATGGCACGGAACGACTTTGTGTCGACTATCGTCCATTGAACAAGAAGACAATCAAGAACAAGTATCCACTTCCCAACATCAATGAGCTATTCGAGCAACTCAAAGGTGCTAAAGTATTCTCCAAGCTTGACCTTCGAATGGGTTATCATCAGATTCGCATTCGTGAAGAGGATATTCCCAAGACAGCATTCAGAACAAGCTTTGGTTCTTATGAATATACTGTCATGTCTTTCGGCCTTGTCAATGCTCCTCCAACATTCTCGCGGATGATGAATTTCATCTTCAACCCCTATACCAATGAATTCGTCCTGGTGTATCTCGATGATATATTGGTCTTCTCCAAGAATAAGAAGGATCATGCCAAACATTTGCGATTGGTGCTCGACAAGCTCAGAGAGTATCAATTTTATGCGAAGTTTTCCAAATGTGAGTTTTGGCTTGATGAAGTTCTTTACCTTGGTCACACCATCTCTGCCAAGGGCATCGCTGTTAATCCCGAGAAGGTGTCCGCAATTGTGAATTGGGAACCTCCTCAGAATGTCAAGCAGCTCCGCAGTTTTCTGGGTCTTGCAAGCTATTGCCGAAGATTCGTTGAGAATTTCTCTAAGATTGCAAAGCCTCTTTCCAACCTCCTCCAGAAGCATGTGAAGTATGTCTGGTCTCCTGAGTGTGACGTTGCTTTCAACACTCTCAAAAAGAAACTCGTCACAGCTCCTGTCTTAACTCCTCCTGACGAATCCAAGCCTTTTGAAGTTTTCTGTGATGCTTCTCTTCAAGGTCTCGGTGCTGTGTTAATGCAAGAGAAGAAAGTTGTGGCCTATACCTCTCGTCAGTTGAAGCCCAATGAAAAGAACTACCCCACTCACGATCTTGAGTTAGCGGCAGTTGTCCATGCATTAATAACATGGAGACATCTCTTGTTGGGAAGACAAGTGGACATTTTCACCGATCACAAGAGTCTCAAGTACATCTTCACTCAGCCCAACCTCAACCTCAGGCAGACTCGATGGGTCGAAATGATTCAAGAGTACAATCCGAGTATTGAATATACTCCAGGCAAAGCCAATGTCATTGCAGATGCTTTGAGCAGGAAGGCTTATTGCAACAGCCTAATTCTCAAGCCATTCTAATCGGATCTTTGTGAAGCTTTCCGCAAGCTGAATCTCCAAGTTGTTCCTCAAGGCTTTCTTGCCAACCTCATAGTCTCTCCTACATTGGAAGATCAAATTCGTGAGGCACAACTCCTGGATACCATGGTGAAGAAGGTGAAACGTGGTATCGACAAGGGTCTTTCCAAATACAAGTGCTATCGCATTGATGACAGAGACACTTTATTCTTCGAGGACCGGATTGTGGTTCCAAAAGGTGATCTAAGGAAAGTCATTATGAATGAGGTGCACAATTCTCTTCTTTCCATTCATCCTGGAAGTACAAAGATGTACCATGACCTCAAGCAGTCATATTGGTGGACTCGAATGAAGCGAGAAATCGCTCAATTCGTGAATGAATGTGATGTCTGTCGAAGAGTGAAAGCAGAACACCAACGACCAGCTGGTCTCCTTCAACCTCTTGCTATCCCAGAGTGGAAGTTTGATCATATCGAAATGGACTTCGTGACTGGATTTCCAAAGTCCAAGCGGAAATGATGCTATCTTCGTTGTCATCGACAAGCTTTCTAAAGTGGCTCATTTCCTTCCAATCAAAGAATCCATCACAGCAGCTCAGTTGGCAGAGCTATACACCTCCAGGATTGTCTCCTTGCACGGTATTCCACAATTGATTTCTTCAGATCGTGGAAGCATCTTCACCTCTAAGTTCTGGGACTCCTTCCAGAAGGCCATGGGCACCAACATTCGCTTCAGCACAGCTTTCCATCCTCAAATTAGTGTCCAAGTCGAGCGAGTCAATCAAATTCTTGAAGATATGCTCAGGGCTTGTGTCATTTCTTTTGGCATGAAATGGGAAGATTGTCTTCCATATGCCGAATTCTCCTACAACAACAGCTTCCAAGAGAGTTCGGGCAAGGCCCCATTCGAGATTCTCTATGGCAGAAAGTGTCGTACTCCTCTCAATTAGTCAGAGACTGGTGAACGCCAACTTCTTGGCAACGACTTAATCACAGAGGCTGAAGAAATGTGTAAAGTCATCCGTAAAAATCTCAAAGCCGCGCAATCGTGCCAGAAGAGTTACTATGATAGTAAGCACCGTGATGTGGCTTTCGAGATCAGAGACCATGTCTACCTCCGCGTCTCTCCAATGAAAGGCACTCGTCGCTTCGGTATCAAAGGGAAGCTTGCCCCTAGATACGTGGGTCCTTTCAAGATCATTGGCAAAAGAGGCGACCTCACCTATCAACTTGAGCTTCCTTCCAACTTCGCGAACGTGCACGATGTGTTCCACGTGTCACAGCTTCACAAGTGCTTCAAGACGCCTGAGCGCACCATCAACTTTGAAGAGATTGACCTCCAAGAAGATCTTGTCTTATCATGAGCACCCCATTGCTATTCTTGAAGAAACTGAGCGCAAGACTCGCAACAAGTCAATCAAATTCCTGAAAGTGAAGTGGTCGCACCATTCTGACCGAGAAGCCACCTGGGAACGCGAGGACCATCTCCGTTCCGAATATCCGGAGTTCTTTCAGTCCTAGATCTCGGGACGAGATCCTCTCGTAGTGGTGGAGTGTTGTAACACCCCGGATGTAACTTTCCATATTTGTAACTCCAACTCTTGCCATTTCCGGCTATGTGTTATGATATTCCCTCCGTGGTCGGGTTTTGTTTTCCGTTTTGCATTTTTTTCATGTCATGCATCTCATATCATGTCATCATGTGCATTGCATTTGCATACGTGTTCGTCTCTTGCATCCGAGCATTTTCCCCGTTGTCCGTTTTGCAATCCGGCACTCCCACCTCCTCCGGCGCACCCCTCTTGTTTTCTTTTCGATAGTGGGTTTTGAACGTTCTCCGAATGTACCGAATCTTGTCAAGTGGCTTGGTATACCACCGGGAGACCACCGGTCAAGTTTCGTTCCATTTGGAGGTCGTTTGGTACTCCAACGGTTAACCGGGTAACCGCAGATGCCTTCTGTGTGTTGCAGAAAAAACCCCTCTCTAAACAGAACAAAACCCAGCAAACTCACTTCCATGCTCTAGGTCGTTCGATCACGATCGTGTGGGCGAAAACCGCACCTCATTTGGACTCTCCTAGCTCCCTCTACCTATATATACACCTCCCCTCCCGAATTTTTCGCAGATCAAACCCTAACCTCGTCCCCTCCGCGCCGCCGGACAAATCTCCCTCGCCGACGGACATGTCCGGCCGCCGCCCCGACCAGTAGCGCGCCGCCACATCAGCGCCATACGCCGCGCCGCCGCGCGAGCCCGCGAGGCCCGCGTCGGGCCCCCGCGGCCCACATCGCCTTCCCCGCCGCCC